>NC_030440.2:7863288-8128288 GCF_001660625.3 Ictalurus punctatus
TAGACGGAAACTATTGCAGGACTTGTTTTATCTTCTGAAGGAAGCATTTTCAGACAGTGGCCTCCCACACAGATAGCCTGTCTCCCGTTATTACTCTGGGGTTTTCACAAAAGGATGTGGAAACGCTTTGTATATTTTATTTTCTGCTTAGGCATTCCATTAGCCGAAGGGAAGTTGAAGGCGAAGCAGCCTTCCCTCATCAGAGAGAAATGAAGAAAACAATTTTTTTAATCTCTTGGGAGCAGAGCCTTTATAAGTTTTGTCTTGTGAGAAATTGGACAATTGCGCTTTACAACCCTTTTTTTTTTTTTTTTTTTTTTTTTTTTTTTTGTTCCTTTAAAATGCAGTCCCGAGTGGAGATAATGATGATGATTCGGGATGATTAACGATGCTGCTAATTAGGAACAAATTAAGATTTGATGCTAATTAAAGTGTAAAGGACTATGATAATGGCTGATGGTAAATAGTAATAAGCAGGAGGATGATGATGATGATGATGATGATAATTATGATCTGATTCCCCTCTGTAGCAAGTTCCAGTGGCCAATGGCACTGCTAATCCCTGCACCTCTGGCAAGTGTGACATCAAACTGGAGCTGGCCTTTGAGTATCTGATGAGCAAAGACCGTCTGCAGTGGGTCACCATCACAAGTCCTCAGGTCAGTGTTCCGTCTCGGCCAGCTCGTTTTAGAGCGAAGTTTATTTATTTAATCTAGATTTCATTTTAGTAGGTCCCTTCCAGGTCAGTGTCTCATGCTAAAACAATGTCCATTCCATGGACGAGTCAAGCCAGGTCATATGGCTTAAAAAATGGTGCAAACCATTGATTGTTCTAATACACTTATAAAATCATCTTGATTAATGTCTCTGAATGCAGTTACTTTTCTGTTGGCACAAAAAAAAAACCTCGTGTAGTGGCTGTCAGCCAGACGTTTCTAACTTCTCCTTTTTTATTTTTTTTATTTTGGAGGAATTACAAGGCGAGTCGGTTTACAACAGTGGTTTAATGTTTCAGATTCATTTTTCATTTACATCCAGTGATTATTTAGCATGATGCTGTATTTTTTTCCCCCACATGGTCTAGTAAACCGTCTTGAAAATAAACTGTGTCGAATGGCTTCCTGTTAGTTAGTTCATTTGTCTATAGGAAAAGCTTTACCCAAGTGAGGATCGCTGTGTATCCAGAGCGTATGCTGGGAACACTGGGCACACTGTGGGAGATTTCACCTGGAAGGGCCAGGATGACTCTTAAGATTCAGCCACAGAAACTCCTTATATTTCGTTGTATTTTAAAGCTTGCACTCAAACTTCTCTCAATTGTCACTCGGGCTATGAAATTGGATTCTAGACACAGTGAGTGTGGGAGAGCACTCGTCCTCTCCCGTTACATTAAACACTGGAGCACCACATGGCTGTGTGCTGAGCCCCTTGTTGTACTCCCTCTTCACACACGACTGCAAAACCATCCACAAGTCCAATATCATCATCATAATCATCAAAGTTTTAGATTACACCACCATGTTAGGACTGATCTCAAACTACGAGTCAGCTTACAGAAAGGAAGTCAACAACCTGGCTCTCAACTGCAAGAAAACCAAAGAACTGCTTGTGGTTCTTCAGAAATCCAAACACAATGTTCACCATAGTGACAAGGGAAGTCAGCAGTTTTAGTTTCCTGTGTGGTGTCTACATCCGTAACGACCAATCATGGTCCATCAACATGACCGTGATAGTATTTTTATTATTATTTTTTTTTAAAAGTTCAACAGAGGCTCCATTTCCTATGAACGCTAAGGGGAAAACAGCTCCCCAAGCAGCTCCACCTGAGCCTCCACCAGTGCACTATTGAGTCGTAATCACATTCTGCAGAACGGTACTCATTGTGCAGCTCCGAGCAAAGGAAAGCACTCCAGCACATCATAAAACCAGATCACAGATCCAACATAGGAAGAAATCTGAAGAATTTGTTGCACCTGTTGACCCGCTAACATTTTCCAAAGACCCGACCCACCCTGGCTACGTTTAGCATTTTCACCCGACTGACTTCAGGAAACCGTTACAGGATCCTGTACATCCATACAACCAGACTGAGGAACAGGCTCTTTCCCAGAGCTGTCGCATTACTCAACACTCAGCGTTTACTCCCACCTCTATAACATAACACCTCACATCTCTCTGTAATACAGATATTCTGGATGTACGTGAAATCCACTATCGTCGTCTTAAGTGCAGTTCAGACCTTTCTCAATTCGGCAATACATTATGCTACTGTACACTTGCATTTACACCCATGTACATATTTTTTATATCGTTCCACAACCTCCTATGAATACTGCTACAACTGCTTACCATTTAACAGTATAGACTTGTGTATCATCAACCCTCTATTTCCATTTTAGATCTTTTCTACACATTTGTCTATATCCTTTCTTTCATATCTTACTCTTTGATGGCATTTACTGGCTTGCGCCAGACAATATCTTGTGGTGATAAAGGTATCCTATTTTATTGGCATACTTATGTTTGGGTGCGTGTGCTAGCGATAAAACAAACATGGGCTTGGTTTTGTTGACGTGCTGTGCTGTGCCGTTCGATTAAAAAAACACTTTATAATACTAAGCTGTAGTACTGTAACAAGGGCTAAGGTTGTTTTAAATAAACTCGTATGGTTCGTGTTTTTAGGCAATCATGATGAGCATCTGTCTCCAGTCCATGGTGGATGAACTGATGGTGAAGAAGTCTGGGGGAAGCATTAAGAAAGTCAGTCAGTTTCTCTGTTTTGTTCTTATGTAACTGCTTGTCTGTCTGCCAGATCTCTCATGATCCCTCATCTCTTTTTGTTTTTGTTGCATGTGGTGTTTGTGCATAAAGGTGGACGCTAATTTGATGAGCACGTCCAACCTCACAGATCTAACTCATTGTGTTTATTGCATTCATTTGATGTTGACCATTCTGTATGCGTGCACAGCTCCGAGTGTGTACAGCAGGGATTTCATACCCACGTCAGATGTTGGCCTTGAGAAAGCACTCTGTGTTTATTAAAAGGACTTTGTTGTTCTAATGCTCTTGTCAATAGAGTGTGGTCTCTAACACCGTTCTGTGCTCCTCAGATGCAGAAGAAACGTCTTAATGGATCCATCCATCGATCCAACAGCCAGCAAGCTGTGAAATCTCCTCCATTACTGGTCAGGATGCTTATTCATTTACAACATGCTTTTTGATTGTGTCAAAACACGGGCAGATTTAACGCTTCGTTTTTATCCCCAGGATTCTCCTGATGCGAATCGGGAACAAGTTGTCAAGCTCTCGGTGAGTTCGGCGTGCTCTTTTTCTTTTTATTTCCTCCCCCCCGGTATAACAATGAAGTGTGAACTCATGCATTTCTGTGTGTTTCTCTAATCTTTGTGCTTTAGACCAAGCTGAGTTCTGTCTCCCTACGGGGGATCAGCGCCTCAAACTCTGCTAACGATCTCAGCGGCAGTGATTTTCACGGAAACTATGCCTTCGAGGGCATCGGGGATGATGACCTGTGATGCTGCTCTCAGACTGAAGCACAGGACAGCTGAGCCAAGCAGAGCAGGTTCGAGTGGAGAATACACGCCCGATTCTACAAGATTTTAACACACTGTTGTCCTGCAGCATTTCTCCAATAATCCAAAACATCGTTACAAACCACAAATTACGAAGGGGTAAGGGGTCTTGCATGTAATGAGGTGTCAACTTAGATAGGCACAGTACATTGTGTGCAATGCCCAACGTGGAGCACATGAACAAATCAAACAAAAATATCGAAGATGCACTGACGAGCTTAATCTTTAAAACAAAATCCGAGCATCTGACGATTACTCCCAGTAATCCCAGTCTGACATTCTCTTAGTAACCAGGCGGCTCTGCTAGCTTCTGTTGCCAAGATCTGCGTCATATTAGTCAACGTCACATGCATTCATGGCAATAAATATGGCTGTGAATGGGACTGCAAAATCATCAAATTCATTCTAACATTTCATCAGCTTCAGTATCAAAACTCAGTGTTGAATCTGTGCATTCCTAAAAAAAAAAAAAAAAAAAAAGTTTCACACTGTGCCATCCTTTTAAGCAAGTGCAGGGATGCATCGTTTATTTCCTGCATCCATGAAACGAAATACTCCTATTGGCTGCGACAAAAGCTGCTTCTGATGTTAACCTCTACTGAATAGTACTTCCTTTTTTTTAGAGACTCAAAGCTGTGCTTTCTCATCCTCTATGCTGTAACCAATGATTAAGCGTTAAATGAGCTTCATGCTGTCTCAAGCTGATGGCTACAATGAAAGTAGATCTGAGAACACTGATTTGAACAAGTCCAAACATGCTAAAGTCAGCTGCGTAAAGCTGTACAGATTTTGGTTTAAGGCATAGTCTTTTTCAGTTACGGAGTTCAGGAGGAATTACGACCTTCATGTGCAATGTGCCAATCCTTGCCAATTATTTTTTTCTCCGATATTATCTAACAGGGGTTTTCAATGCTCTCAAAACTCCTCAGCATCATAGCTTCATAAGTAGTGAATAGAAATCGTTATACGGGTTCGGAATTGAAACCTCATCCTAATTAGATCATGCACCACACACAGAGCCATAGCATGGCCTTTTTTTTTTTTTTTCCCCTTTTCTTTTCTTCTCCCAACTCTTTGCCTTACAGTAATTCAACCGCCTTACATTTCAAGCTTGTCCGTTTTGTCATTTCAGTGTTAGGTCCTTGTCAATGTAAGCTCTGGTGAGAAATCTTGCAGAATTTAGAAAGAGTTCTGTTGGTGTTTGGGCAGAACCGCTTGCACATGCTGAACCCATGATTTTGCACAATATTATACAGACAGATGGCGTGACTCATCATGGAAAACATTCTGAACCATATGCTCAATGTTGAATTTTTTTTTTTTTTTTTTTTTTTTTTTTTTTCTCTCTCGTATTTCCAACCAATATTTTGTGAAAGGTTTCTCATAAATGCCAAAATTCTAGTTTACTAAAGCATTTTGCACAAAAACATTTTAAAAATCATGGTAGTCACTTTTATAAATGTACATGCAAATAAAAAGTATTCTGAAGTATTCATTTTACTAATATGTATTATCATTTAGTATATTATAATCAAATGCAGTAGATCAACTATATCCAAGCTGTGTAAAGAGGAAAAAAAAAAAAGTAATAAAAAGAACGTATACCGCTGTTTACAGAATTGTAGAAAATTAAAAATTGAAAGAACAGTGTTTACAAATTCCACATCCACATTTCCATCGTTGTCGTTTTACTCATTACCTATTCTGTATATTTTTTTTTTTTTTTTTTTTTTCTTGGTTGAAAAACCACAGACCATTTTGTGCTTTATAAAATGCATTGTAGCAATCATCTCAGAGGACCAGATGGAAAAAAAAAAAAAAGCTGCATTTCATATTTCAGGCTGGTGGTGGGTTAATATATATATATATATATTTTAATCTTTGCATGGCAAAATTGTTCAATCTGAGTAAATGAGAAGCTTCATTCCAGAGAGATGTTCTCCAGTGCGAGTGCTGTTTACCCACCAGAACAAGACTGATCTGAGTTATGATTTATCTAACTTGTCTGAGTCTTGATGATTTGAAGAAGTCATTCTCAACTTGATCAAGTGTAAAGAGTGAATGTGTTTTCTGACTTGTTAGAATATGTGAGCGTCAACTTCAGTATGTTCACCAGCAGCATATCTACAAGGGGTTTATGGTATATATTCTTAATGTCACACAGAGCCTAGCAGTTCTTTAAACATTTAAAAGCAATGTCATGGATTTCAATAAAAGTAGATGCCAAATCTCTGCATTTCTATGTCGTGGTGTCTTTCCTGTGCACTTGAATAACATTTACATTTACGGCATTTGGCAGACGCCCTTAGCCAGAGCGACTTACGTTTATCTTTTATACATCAGAGCAGCTGAGGGTTAAGGACGTTGCTCAAGGGCCCAACAGTGACAGCTTGGTGGTCCTGGGATTTGAACTCCTTCATGACCTTCCCATCAGTAATCCAACATCTTAACTGTTGGGCTACCACTGCCCCTTATAATTCATGGTATATCTGATTGATTGTGATGTGACCACAAATGACACGGCTATGATTAAAAGGAGTGAGTGTGTTGCTCTAGTTAACGTTTCCCCGGTTCTAACACACCTGCTTCAGCTAATTTCCTGTGTTGACGTGAACGAGTTAGCAGGGAAAAGATTCGGTGATGGATTTCTGTGAAATCTGAAAGAATAATTTAATTCCAGCTCATGGCGAATTAAATAAGTCTATGACCCCTGGACAGGTTCACATTTTTCCAAAAGGCATCTGTAGAAAATGAAGGTACTTTTGGTCTGTAATGTAGATTCATAATGCAGAGTGGCTTTTATGACACTACAATACTGTCATAAAAACAATAGCACAAGGAAGTTTGTTTACTAACTACCACAAACTTTGCTCCAAACGCAGTCTGGTAGCCATTTCACCCCTGCAAAAAAAAAAAAGAAAAAGAAAAGAGTTGCCAGTAAGTTTTGATAACAGCCAGTTTAGCTTTTTCATGCCACTGTTCAGCCCCCATTATATTTCATCATGCATCATACACAAGTCTCACCACAGAGTACTTTATTCCAGGATATTTAAGGCAATTATGAAATGACTGCATAATTACAAGAGAGCACTTAAGCACCACACATCGAAAGGAATCCATCTCAATCATTTTTTGGCAACCTGAAGGTTATAAACTGCATATAGAATTCATGGTCCCTTTTCTTTTAGTTAATGCCACTGATGGCAAAGGCATGCCAAACATTCTTTTTAACGAACAAACCACCTACAAAAATAAGTGCTTTACATAAATCAGGACATTCTAAATGTTTACTATGCACTATTTTAACATCAGACAGAAGTCCACAGTTAAGACATACAACCAAGGAGCAACACTGTCGCTATTAAATAAAATGACATTTGAAAATGTAAAAGCTGCTGTGGTTAGGATTCAGTTTTGGCACTGTAAAGGGATGTAGTGAAGGTTTAAAACTATCCGTTTGAGCAGCAAAGGCCTCAGAGAAACCACAGACGGTTCAGCCAGTAAGGACACATGGCTCTGTGGCACCGCAGATCAATGAACATCCGTGCGAGATTTACGATGAAGGAGAAATTGGATTTCATCTAGGTAGCATTATAAAATGTCTGTATGGCACTGATGAAGCAAGGGCACTCTGATCCAGAGTCTTGAATTACCCATCCAACCCTACGCAAAGGGAATGAAAACAGTCTGTGCACAAGTCTTTTTAGCAGCTGGAAACATAATGACACAAAGGGTGCAAAAAAAAAACAACCAAGAACAAAGCTTATGCTGGTACTGTAACACTTCATCTCAATTTTATATAATCTTATCATACTGCAATTGTTCCTCCCATTGCCAGGCTATACCTCCTCTTCTTTCTCCTCCTCCTCCTCCTCCTCGTCAATCTCTGCCTCTTCCTCATTGGCGGGCAGCGGCACTGTATCCCACTCTTCTGTTCCTGCTACGTGTTTCTTCTGGTGCCGCTTGTAGTTGTCCCAGTGGCCTGTAGTGTATGTGCACGCATGGCACTTGTGTGGCTTCTCGCCTGTGTGACGCAGCATGTGCCTCTTCAGGTTCATGCTCTGGTTGCAGCTGTAGCTGCAGACGCTGCATTGGAAAGGTTTGGCACCTGAGTGAACCCGCTGGTGCCGTTTTAGGTTTGCCAAATTTCCGCAGGCGTAGTCACACAGGTGGCACTTGTAGGGCTTTTCGCCAGTGTGCACACGGTGGTGCCGCTTCAGGTTGTCGAAGTGGGCCGAAGCGTATGGGCACTGTGGGCACTTGTAGGGTTTCTCGCCGCTGTGCGTCTTCATGTGCCGGGCCAGGTGGTTGGGGTAGTGTGTGAGGAACGGGCAAGCGGCACACGTGTACACCCGGTCCCCTCGGTGTCCCCGCTCGCTGACGCTACCTGCTGCATCTTTAGTCAGCATTTCCAAGGTGCACTTGGCGCAGATCTGCGCTGACGACCCGTCCTCGCCATCCAGGACCAGGCCACATAGCCTGCACGTGAAAGGGAAGAGCAGAGGAGGCAGAACGCCAGGCTGTGCCCGGGTGCACGACTGCTGCTCTGACTTCAGCCTTGCAAAAGCCTTGAGATATCCGCTGTCTCTGCCAATGCTCAAATTCCCTTTCATCATTTCCGAGGACTGAAGCACTGAAAATTGCACAAAAACAAAATCAGCAGCTTGCAATAAAAGGGCATAAAAAAAAAATCTTGCATCTAGTAGCTAGAAAATATGAAATATTCATTAACAGAATTCAATATCTGCTCCAGGATCCCAATAAGTGAGGTTATAAACATTCATTATAATTTATAACAAATACTTTTAGCAATAGCATTGTATAATGCATTTCAAAATACCCAATATATGATTAATCTCAATAGAAATGATTAATTAAAACAGTCACAAAGTTTTAGAGGTCCTCTTTATGGTGGAAGGTGTACAATAATTAATTAAACTAATCTATAACCTATTTACTAATTAACTGCGAACGCTTACCTGGCCTTCTTCTAAAATGTCCTGATTATTACCTCTAAATAAAAATGTACCGTTCCAAACAGGACATTCCTAATGTTTCTAATAAAGAAAAATAAAAGTGTACCTTCCCTCGAGGCACGAGGAGCATCCTCTTTTAGACTCTGGCATCCAACAGAACCTAAAAGGCTGAGGCCGCTCATCATCCGCTGTGCATTCTGTGCAGGATTTGTGACTGCGTGCATATTCTGATGTGTATTTTGGCCTGGATTTATGGCAGTGTGCATTCGCTGTTGTATGTTCTGAGCAGGATTTGCAACTGTGTGCATGCGCTGGTGCCTCTTCAGGTTGCCCAGGGAACTGCAGGCGAAGGTGCAGTACTCACACTGGTAGGGTTTTTCTCCTGTGTGGATGCGTAAATGGCGCTGCAGGTTGACCAACTGTGCGGAGGCGTAGGAGCACAGAGAGCAGCGGTATGGCTTCTCGCCGTTGTGCGTCTTCATGTGCCTCTTTACATGGTTGGTGTAACGCGAGGAAAAGCCACACAGCGGACAAGAGTTCAGCTTCTGCTGGCCGTTCTCAGGTCCCGCTCCCTCTCCATCTGCCCCTTTGAGCACAGGCTGTGCTCCTATGTGGACACTCCTGTCCCCTATGCTGGATCCATCCCGTTTAGAGCAGCGCAGGCATGAGTGCTCATCCTCATCAAGGAGCTGATCGCAGCCCCTGCAGGAGACGTAGAGAGGGAACGCAGGCTCGGATCTCGCACCCTCTCGCTCTCCATCTGCCCCTTTGAGCACAGGCTGTGCTCCTATGTGGACACTCCTGTCCCCTATGCTGGATCCATCCCGTTTAGAGCAGCGCTGGCATGAGTGCTCATCTTCATCAAGGAGCTGATCGCAGCCCCTGCAGGAGACGTAGAGAGGGAACGCAGGCTCGGATCTCGCACCCTCTCGCTCGTTCTCAGCAGTGCGTAGGTCGTGGGTGTCACTCTCCATGCTGAGGTGGCTGAAGGAGGAGCTCTCTTCGTCACCCAGTTGGAAACTAGGCAGACTGATATTAGCTGTATGGGATGAAAACAAATCAGGACAAGTTAATCTGAGCAGTAAAATGGTGTTCTATAAAAGCTCCATTAGACTTTCCTAGTTAATAATAACACTGCATAAATGTATTTCTGAAAGAAACATACGTGTTCAAAAAATAAAAACATTGTTTTATACTCACACAGTTAAAAGAGGTTGCAGTATCCTGCAGGAACAAATACTGAATACTGAAAGCACAGACTACACTGCCTGCCTATAACATGGCTCTGTCTCTTTCTCCCTCACTCATGAAGCTCTCTCCTCACACACAGAGGAAATGAGTGCGAGATTCTGAGTCGGCCTTTATATTGGGCTTGCAAGAAACCCTCGGTGGATGATTACCCAGCCTAATGATAATGATGATGACTATAATGGCTGTGCTGATCATGATGAGGGGTTGATGATGATGATGATGATGATGATGATGATGATGATAATAAAGGCACAGAGATGATGATGATGATGATGATGATGATGATGATGAAGGCACAGAGACGATGATGATGATGATGATGATGATGTATAAATGCCTTCCTGTAATGGTGTCCTTGATGATGATGGCTGTCTTGATGACCCTTATAATGGCAGCACAGTGCTTCTTTTCTGATTTGCCATTTTCAGACTGCACGCTCCAACAGAATGCTGCACTCTTTCAGCTGTGCATGAAAATAAGTATTTTCCCCCCTAATGTATTCTGCCATCTAAACCCTCACATTAAATTCTGATATTTTCACTGGGAACACATGGCAAAAAAGAAAGCAAAAACATTAGCTATTCAGACCTTTCCATCACCACAACATACTTACTATACCTTGTATGATTTTTGGATTGTAGGCTATAATCCTAAACATCTAATCTTTATCATCATCATCATCATCATCATCATCATGGTGCTTTTGATAGCATCTCTCACGCTTCATCTGGCTTATAATAATAATAATAATAATAATTGTTTTTGTTAACTTAAAGAATCTAGTGTTCACTATCAATTTATCACACTATAATTATACTAAAGTTGTTGTTGTTTTTTTAAATCTGTTTATCTATTTTTTAACACTAGTTTCAAAATTTTCTGCAACCTTACAATTAATATGTAGTGATACCAGTCCTGGAAAGACTAAGAGCACTAGTCACTTCCTGTAATGATGAACAAGGTTGGAGACTCTTGTAGCGACATCTTAGTCCACTCCTTCATGTAGAATATTTTAAGCTCCTTTATATTCTTATGTTTGTGCACATGGACTTCCTTCTTCAATTCAGACCACGGTATGCGAATACTGAGGTGGCCACTGCAAAACACTGATTTATTGCGATCAGCCATAACATTAAAACCACTGACAGGTAAAGTGAGTAACTGCTCTTGAAGAACAGTCATTTCTCAAAGTTAATATGTTGGAAGCATTAAAAATGGGTAAGTGTAAGGATCTGAGAGACTTTGATGGGCAAAATTGTGAGGCTAGATGATTGGGTCAGAGTATCTCCAAGATAACAGGTCCGGTGGGGTGTTCCAGGTATGCAGTGGTTAGTACCTACCAAAAATGTTCCAAGGAAGGACAACCAGTGAACTGGTGACAGTGTCACGGGCGCCCAAGGCTCATCGATGCATGTGGAGAACGAAGGCTAGCCCTTCTTGTCTGATCCCACAGAAGAGCTAGTGTAGCACAAATTGCTGAAAAAAAGTTAATGCACGCTATGATGGGAAAATGGCAGCATTATGCACTATAGGGAGAAGGCAAGCTGCAGAGGTAGTGTGATGCTCTGGGTAATGTTCTGCTGGGAAACGTTGGGTCCTGGCATTCATGTGGATGTAACTTTGACATGTACCACCTACCTAAACATTACTGCAGACCAAGTACAACCCTTCATGGCAGCAATATTTCATAATGGCTGTGGCCTGTTTCAGCAGGATAATGCTCCCTGCAGCACTGCAATAACTGTTCAGGAATGGTTTAAGGAACATGACAGAGCTCATGGTGTAGACCTGGTCTCCAATTTCCCCAGATCTCAGTCCAGAGGACTGTGGGATGTGCTGGACAAACAAGTCCGAGCCATGGAGGCCTCACATCACTACTTGCAGGACTTAAAGGATCTGCTGCTAATGCCTTTGTGCCAGATGCCACAGCACACCTTCAAAAGGTCTTCTGGAGTCCATGCCTCGATGGGTCAGAGATGTTTTGGTGCCACAAAGAGGACCTACACATTATTAGGCTGATCGGTGTATATATACACACACACATATATATAGTTTTTTTATTGAATTGTGTGCATGACCAAAAAACTTGATTTTGGTTTCATGTAACACCACAACACATGATGCCAATTTCTAAAGATGCTCTGTGAAATTCAGGCACAGCATTCTGAGATACTCTCAGGAAGGACTTCCTATTGATTTGCTACTTAAATTTTTTTTTTTATAGAAATAATTATTAACAAATCACACTCAACTAAACCATGGGGACACTGTGTGCTCATGGGTCCAATTCCTGGAAATGTCAAAACTCTTTCATATATTATTTTTGTTTTTATCACTAATTGTGCTTATTGGTATTTTTTTTTTTTATGTATTTTTATAAATCCATTTAAAAAAATCTAAAATTTTCCCCATGGTAATAAATAACAAAGGAAATTTACACAAGTGTTGCATGCATCCTCATACAAGTATAGCAAGGCAACAGGGCACGGTTACAATTAAAATTGCAATTACAAATATAATGACAATTTTATTCATTTATTCTAAATATTCCTTATGGATGTTGGTAACTATTATTATTATTATTATTATTAACTAAAAATACTTATTATTTTAAAAAAGCAGTTCTAATGAGAAATGTTTTTTTATTATTCTTATTTATACTATTGTTTATTATTATTTATACTATTATTGTGGACAATTTGAATTGTGTGTGTTATTTATTTTATACAATATTTTTTGCCAATAATTAGAGCACCGTGTATTAAAGTGTATGACAGCCACATCATCAGACTCTGTATATAGTATTTAGTCCTGGTTGTATTATTATTACTGTTGTTATTTTGGCTTTAGCCTGGTCAGGTTCCCCTTTCCCTGAATGGGATGCCAGTCCATTACAGGACAATTAGTACATTTCTGCAATATTTTGGTTTCACTCCCCCCTAATCACCAGGGCTGGTGTGTAACACCAAATTGTGCACATGTGCACACATGCCAAGGCTACAGTGTGAATTACAACACAATATATAGCAATATAATTACCTTTACTATACATAATTCCCTTTCTACTTCTTACATTTGTAAACACATTATGGAGCTATTCACTTAGCAGCTGTAAGAGCCAAAACTTGCACAAGCCCCTCAATCTATACAGCTTAGCAATTACAAATGCCCAGTACCAGCGACGACCCACAAAAAGCAGTAGAGTTACTCTCTAAATGAATCAACTCTCATTGTGGCTAGGAAATCAATGACCCAGGAACTGAGGCAATGTAACTTAAAGGTTGGCAATTCTCAACAATAGCTCATAGCTCAACAACCATTACTGGTCCGTGGTCAGTCCTTCTTGTCCCTTAGCAGGTGAATGCAAGAATGTGTTCAAGTAGTTTTGGATGGTGCAATGAATCAAAGGGTATACTGAACTTGATGCACTTTTCTGATGGCACATATGGTGGCAGGGTTTGTTGTCCCACAGTGCAGGGACTTGGGGGATTTATGTAGGCTCCAGCTTACCTGTGCCTGGGCACAAGGGCATTTGCTTTGACCAATATGATGAATAATGAGCAGGTCATATTTGGCCATGCTTGTCATTGATGCTGGTGTTACATCACTGGTCCACTACACTGATGACTCCTTAGTGAAAATGTACAACATTGCAACAAGTGTGGCACACACTCACAATAAGCTTGCTATTCTGCTGCTAGCATTGGATTAGTCACTCCAATTTGCAGATGTTAACTGCCCTGTAAAGGAATTAATTGACAAATCACTCCTGGTAACGCAACACCTTGGCCAAGACATGGGGCAACTTTGTTTCTATGCTAGCAAGGTATGGTTTAGTCAAACCTATCTTGTGTGCTGAGGTCATTCTTTGGGCCAGGCACAGAAGCACTTGATAAGAAGTGGGTAAAGGTTTCTTTATTACAAAACCATCATGGCCAAATGAACCAGAAAGTCAGTTTTGTCTTTGAATGCCAACAGGGGGCCCATCTGCTTTGCAATTGCATTCAGTAGGGGGAGGGCCCATATTCTCAGATTTCTTTTAAGTGTTTGAGTGCCCCTCATCTACCCTGTATGGTGGGTCCTAAATGGGGGTCAAAGCCTTGCAATACGGCTAGCCGCCACCTTTTGGGGGGCTCAAGGCCTCATTGAGCTTAGACTCCTATAAAGTTTTCACCCTGTCTCAAGATGTTTCTCTCTTGGTGCAACAGAGAATTGAATTCAACTTCAATTCAAACCATTTTGTTGTACAAAAAAAGATCAGTTTCTGCCTAATGTTAGATCTGAGCGGGATGCACATTTTTATGTTTCCATTGCCTGAGAATGCAGATGCTTCATAAATTTGCCTTCTAAGGACAGGGATTCTAATTCAAAGTCCTGCCATTTGGCCTCTCCTGAACACCATACATGTTTACAAAATACAAGTGGATTTGTCTCTGAATATGGCAGGATACTGCCATATTTGGACACCTGGCTCATGGTGCCTACACCAAGGAGCAGGCCATCTGGAACACATCCACCCTCCTCTCTCACATTGTGGTGTTTAGACTCACAGAGAACATAGGGAAGAGTTCCAAAGCAGATAACAGTTCACTGACATAAGGCTAGATTCACTAAGAATTAGTCATTGCTTTAGGTAGGAATCAATACCCCATAGTGTGGCAAATATTTTTATGGTTTCCAATCAAATATGTGGTATCAGCTGTCTGCTGATGATGGACTAATGAAAGCAGGAACATCAATGTGGGTGTGGGATCTGGATGTGGGTTACCCCAAATTGCCAGAAGCTTTAGCATTGCCTCACTGGTGGCTCAGAGTGTATAACAGTACAGTAAGAGTCTAGTTAGGGTCAGTGCCCTATGGGAGAAAGATATTTAGTTAGCTCAGGGGAGGCACCCAGAGGTGGTAGCCAAGATCTGGGAGAATCTGGTGGGGTGCAGATGAGCCTCCTTGGTGGAGCCTGATAGCTTGCTAAGCCAGGATGCCTTAGCCCATGCCTGGCCTCACCATTTGTTATACACTTTTCCTCCTGCACCGCTGAGATCTAACTGTGACTCCAAGATGGCCAGCAAGACCTTGGTTACCACTGCTGCTTTCACTAATATTGAAACACCCTGGCAGCTTCCTCCCCGACCAGATTTGCCATCCCAAATGGATGGTGAAATCTGGCCAGGCTGACCACCCGCCCCTCCCCCTCCCCCTCCCCCTCAGAGGAGATCCTTCTGGATGCAAGATCACATGGTTATTGCACATCCTTTTGTGTAAGCGGTTCAATTAATGACATTCACCTTATCAGCTAGATCCTGTACACTGAAACTCTTTGACCTTTCTGCAGGGACTGCTAAACAGTGGCAAGTCCTCACCTAGCTTAGGTGGGGCAGCCTTCACAGTGTACAGCACTGGCATACAGGGTCACATAGGCTGTATAAATGCAAATCATGAATGTGCTAGCTAATTTTTACGGGTGATTCGCATTTATCGACATATGCATGAAATTACAAAGAAAACTGAAGAGATACTGAAACTAGTTCAGTTTGGCTTATGAAAACATTTGATTGGTGCATGATAGCAATAATTATAATGATTACAACATGAGAATAGGAACATCCATGTGTAAAATAAGGTTATTCAAATAGAGAATTAATTCATTGCCATGCAGACGTTTAACATTAATAAATAGGTTAAACAGGACATATAGTCCTGGTTTCATTTTGTTAGTTTAGTAAATGATTACTTGAGCAGAGAGACATCACCTACAGCTTGTTAGAAACAAGTTCTATTCATTTTAACAATTCAAATGCTGTAGAAATGACAACTTTCATTAACTTTAATGTACAATGATTAATGGAAAAGTCTCTTTCCTTCCTTCAGTCCCTTCCACCTTCCCTGTTAAAAATCTGAGCTTAGCCATATGGTGGCACTATAACGCAAAAACCTTTTTTCAATCCTAAATGCTGAGGCACAAACTATTTTTTACATATACTATAGTTGGTAACCTGAACAAAAACTGGGAGGATGTCTCCTTAAAATTAAAGCTATGAAGCTGGCTCCAGATGTGATGTCTGTAACAAACTAAATGGATCAAATTCAACACATGTTTGTCAAATAGAAACACAGAACTGAAGCAGTATCCAAATTTACATATTTGCATAAGTGAGTGTGTTTCACCAGAACTGGACCACAAGTGTACTCATGCGTCAAAAGGAACAAGCACAATGCAATGGCATTACCCTATTGTGAGTTTAATGTAGCTTAACTAGCTACAAACTAGTTCAAGAACACTAGGAACACCAATAATTTTCAGTATTAGTAATAATAAAATTAAAACCATCACAAATCTGAAACAGATATTACTTACCACAATATATGCAATGGATATAAAAATTCTACAGAAACAGCTGATCTTTATTTGGGGTTAATCAGAATCATTTAAATCGATGACAGCTGTCTGATTACTACTTTTGAACATGAGATTTTTTTATTCTGAACAAAGCCACACCCACAATTATAAAAGGGTGTGCACACTTATGCAACCAGGCTATTGTAACTTTTTTTCCCCCATAAAATTAAAATGAAGTGTTTTTCGACTTCATTTTTATATGTTGTAATTTCACATTGGCTTTGCAAAAAGTTCTGACAGGATTTATCCTGGTTTAATTTTATTTTTTACATCAGAAAAACCTGCCATTTTAACAGGGGTGTGTAGACCTTTTACATTCAGTGTAAAAATTAATAAAAAATAAAACTATCATCAGCACCAAATTTAATATATGTATTTCATGTAGTATGGTAAACTAGACAGCAGTTTTTACCTTTAGGAATAACTGATAACCAAAATAACAGGTATACAAAATTTAGAATGACCACCAACCATTATCACACTAAAGAAGCTAAGACGGAGAGATGTTTTTCAGTCCCTAGTACAACATGTTAGTTATGATATGCAGTTATGATATGTATATATATATACACGTGCAAAACTGCATATCGAGTTTGCTATGCTGCAGCTCAGCCCATCACTCACCTGAAAACTTCTCCAGACCTAAGATTTTGCCGTTATCAGCATCTGAGAAGTCAAGGTCTTGGCCCAGAAGAAAGTCACTCTCAAATGTAAGGGTTGTTGCAGGATTAATGCTTACGCCATCTTCAGAATCCACTAAAAAGCAGCACAGGAGGATTTACAGACTCATACATGTTTACACACAGAATAATACTAACAATAGTTACATCATGTACATCATGCTATTACATCAGGCCTGGATGTAATAGCCATAAGCGCTTTCATGCAGGATAATGTGTTTTCCACTTCCAGGAAGAGTCAGCATGCTAACTGGAAGAACCTTTTAGGTCTAACTGCACAGCTTGTATAATTATGAAAAGAAGCTTCAGAAGGTCAAGACTTTCATTCAAGGGCTCAATTTTAATTTTGTGGAACCTCCCACCACCCTTTTATTTATTTATTTATTTATTTATTTATTTATTTATTTATTTATTTATTTATTTATTTATTTAAGAACTAACATTTTGCTGCCATCTGCTGGACATGGTATCAGGAGTTAAGCTATGATGTATAGAAAATCACACCAGATGTACCTGATAAAACATTTTATGAAATGCAAATACAGACTTGTGTATGGATTGAAAAATAACAGACAAGTATTTTGTAAATGATCATAATAAATAAATAAATAAATATATATATATATATATATATATATATATATATATATATATATATATATATATATATATATATATATATATATGTGGAGACACTGATGACTCTAAACAGGCACTGTATAATGAATGCACTTTGGAATATGAACAAGTTGAATATAATTTTATTAATAACCATCAGTCTACCAGGTCAATTAATTGTTGAATTATTCACTAGTAATAAGGTGAGTTTGATGTCAAACCCAAAAATGATAGTAGCTGAGTAATAAACTGGAATTACTATGACTAAAACTACTTTATATATATATATATATATATATATATATATATATATATATATATATATATATATATATATATACACACATACATACATACATACATACACACACACACACACACACACACACACACACACACAATACAGGCTTTATGTTAGCCTATTTCTTTCTGGAAAAATTATTATGGATATGGATTAAAACCACTGGAAAAAAGTACTTACACTTTACAGGTTGTGGATTCTGTTGTTTTCTTCTTGGCATCTTCCAGCCAGCCTTTCTTGATTAGTAGCTTCTACCACAAGCCAGCTACAATCAGCTCATTCTTCCTAACACACACAAACAGTGCAGCACTTTCATTAAGCACTGCAACGAAGCTCTCACTCACTCTCATACACTAGCTGTTTGTTCTATCAGAAGCACAATCACCATGAAAATAAGATGTCATGTACCACTGGCACATCTCCATTGCACTCGCTGTCAAACTATTAAGCTAATAATGTCACAACATATACCAGGACCTCAAAACCCACCTCTTCTATATGATGCACATTATCATTTGGATTCTGAATAATTAAACAAATCTATTTGACTTTATGCCTTCTCTCTAACTGCACATTCAAAACAACAAAGATCTCATTACGGCGCAAAAATGGAAACCACAAAGCTAGCTAACCTCCCCAAAGCTGATAGATATTTCTACATCTCAGCCTAGCCAAACATGTACATGAACATTTAGCTAGCTATAACATGCTAACATGATTTCATCAATATTATACCTTCTGCTTCTCCTTTAGCCATCAAATAACTCTTCGCGTGCGAGTAAAATGGCGTTATGTCAGAGGACGTTAATATGAGCTGTCCGCCATGCCATATCACGTCAGCCACGAAGAAAGGCAATTAATGGTCTTTTTTTCACAAGTTAATTGATTTCTAGATTGCCATTGTATACATTTTCTTCCGGAATTCTACGTGATCCGCTTCCGGAAGTGACGACAGAATGTAGTTTTCTTGCCACTGGGATTTGTAGTCACGACGGAGACCTCCACCACGGACGCTGCAAGTAGGGGGAAAGCCAGCAAACAAACAAATAAACCAATCAATAAATATTACTATTATTTTACTAGTATAACTGTGGTTGCTTTTGTGTTTTTGTAAAGTCATGTAAAAATATGAAACACTCCTGAAGGTTTGGCTTTGCAAATGAGATCTTCCTCCTCCTCCTCCTCTTCCTTCTTCTTGTAATAACAACAATTTTACCGTATATTACTGTTTTATTATGTATTCATTATTTAATTATTTTCATGACGTTGCTATAATAACGATGGAAATAAAATATAATAATAAATATTATTATTGTTGCTGTTATTGTTGTAGTTGTTGAACGCTTCATATACATATACATTAGGCTCCGTGAAGCAGAGTATCAGCTTTGTTGTAATGCGTAGGCACAGGCTGTGTAGGCATAGGCTGTTTTCCGGGCGCTAGAAAGAGTGAAAGGGAAATCTCTCCGAGGTTAACGGGGATCTCCTTTCCCACGTCACGCAGCGTTTCTCTGACCTCGGTGTCGCGCGCTCCCGCTGGCCGGCAGTGTTCTACAGCAGTGGGCGGAGCTGTTCTCGGCTTTTCAGTGGGCGGAGCTAACCGACTGTTCCCGAGCAGCAACACGATAACGCGGCGAAAAAAAGAGGTAAGGGACAGCATTTTGTTATTGTTTTATTTTTATACACATTTTGTTTTTGTGTGTGTGGTTTTAAAAATAAATAAATAAATATGATTGTTTCATCACGACCAACAGGCTGTATTTACGGTGATGAGACGGTGACATTTGCAGCCCAGGCTGCAGAGTATGTAGAGTAATAACCTTGCCACTCCCTGCAGCGCTGTGTGTGATGCCTGCTCCAAACACTCTGATCAATGATGAAAAATGCGCTTCTGTGCTCGTTTAAAGAAACGAATATCGGCGTTGAGATCCCGTTAAGTATCTTTTCGCTCCGCATCGTTGTGCTCTTGTCCTACTGAGAGTGTGTCAGTGGTTAGTGTGCGATTCGTCAGTGTTGAGTCAGTGCTGCTGTATGATGAGAACAGCTCGGGTTACTGATGCGCCTCACAGAGCAGCCAGGTGTGTGCTGATAAAGCTATAACGCAGCACAGTGCCCTAACCTGCAGTGATGAGATAATGTCTCTAGGACTTATTCTGACGTCCATCTGGTTACTAACACCCTCTTTATCAGTACAGCAATACAGCCTGTTCGTGTTGTCTACTCAGCAGCCTAGTGAGGAAAGTTCTAGCTTTTTTTTGCTTTTTATTTTGATTAGAAATTGTTATGATGTCTTAAAATTGTGGTTTAAACAGATTCAGCAGACTTTATTTACCATGTTAACCAATACAACAGGAATCATACTTCAGTCACAGCTGTACAACATGCTGTTTAACCCCTTTAATTACTTTCTGACCAGTGGGATCATTGGCCTACAAAAAATAGTCTGAAAAGAAATATGAAATCCGCTGCTTTTAGTACAGACCTTGTGATTGGATGATTTGTTCTAAGAACCTTATTCAGCAGTCTGATTTAATAGGGTTTCTGTTTTCTTTGTGGTTAATACGTGGTTTTGGAGTGTCTCATTTTTTTATGAAGAGACTTTTGAATTTGTACCGCAAGTCCAGTTCATTTTAAGAGAACTGCTTCCAAACCACATTTTATCGTCTGGGTTTTTTTTTTTTTTTTTTTTTTTTTAAATCAGCTTTTGTTAGAGACTGAATCAGAGTAGTTCAGTAGGTCTGAGTCTGATTACGTAATACTGCCTGAGTGGGCTGATGTTGGTATTTATCCTGAGACAAAGACTATTGATAGTGGTGATATCACTTAAAAATTATAATCACTTAAAAATTAATAATGACTTTGTGGTACTGAATAGCCTCTAATGCTTGTGTTAATAGCTTTATAAGAAAACCAGCAGGATTGGATTCTCTCTAAAACATTTGCTTCTGGTGAAAAAATGTTTAATCACCAATGAAAGTGGGTTTTGGGTTGTTGTTTTTTTTTTCTTTTCTTTGGGAGTGCTGTGTCAGCCTGCGTATCTCAGAAATGAGAACACAATGTTCAGAAATTGTTTGGTGTATATCTAGTGATATAAAACATATACACACAGAAGAACACAGTGTTTCAAGGTTTTCTAACATGCTTTGTGTAAGGTATCCAAAACTAATGCTGCAACTGCTGCTTTGCACTATAACGAATATGTGTTGCTAAAAGGGAAAAAAAAAGTCCTAAAGGACTGGGGACTGTTGTTCTCTTAGCCCAGCTACTAATTAATCAAACATATCTGATTATGGAACTCCAAAGACATAAGCTTGGATGTAGTAATATTAACTTACAATGACTACGTTTACATGGACAGCAGTAATCTAATTATTGACCTTACTCTGAGTAAGATAATGTTGTGATTAAGGTGTTTACATGAGTCGCTTTTAGAATACTCCTTTCATGTTCCCGTTTTACATGTTATAGAACATAATTAGATTAACAGCCCGCGTCATTACGTCACCGCGCCACACCGTCCGACATCCCTCCGGAATTTCACGTATCAACATCCAGTTCATCTTCGTTATGGTACCGTATACAGTTTTGGGTGTTTTTATTTAATTTTTTACGAACGCTTTAAGTGCAGTTAATTATTTGTCATGCTGTACGTTTAAATAGAAAACTGCTTGAAGCCTTGGTCTGCGTCCCAAACTGCGTACTTTCCGTCTATATAGTAGCCGAGATACATGTATTTTTCCCCACTACAGGCCTATAGTAGGCAAGTATGCGGTTTGGGACGCAGCCGAACTCTCATGTTCGCCGTAAAATGTTGAGCTCTGCCGTATGTGATCGTGTCCTGTCTCAAAATGCGGTGAAAACTCTCACACGACGTTCATAATGTTGTTAAGGTGTTTACATGTCTGTAATACACGTCCATAATGCGACTAAAACAGGAATACTCCACGTCTTAATTAGAGTATGACCTTAATCAGATTAAGGTAATTAAAAATTGCTGTTTACATGGTAGTTTCTTAATCACAGTATTGTCGTAATCGGGTTAATAGTGGATTATTGTTGTCCATGTAAACGCACTAAATGTTTCAGCCATTCCTTTTGTTTTCTCTCTTTTTTTTGCATTCCTGTACAAGCACATTTGAATGAAAATACATGATTCACCTTTGAGTAGGTTTATAAGAACCTTGGTACCAACATTATGAAAAGCTTTTGCACAATATAAGAAGCAATGGTTCTCAAGTTTTTTGTAGTCAGGGATTCCTTTTTAAATTGTATATTTATTTATTTTTATTTTTTTATAGATGCATAACGTGTAATAAGCAACAAGTATTTTTGTGTCAGGTTTGTTCCAAATGCACATAAGTATAACAGAAAGAACAAACATGAGTCAAAAGATGGTTTGATGGTGAATTAATTGAATATTATATATTATATCACACATGGTTGGAATCAAAATTATTCAACCCCCATTGCTAATCTGATTTATTGTCAAAGTTAACAGACTTTCAGCTGTTTGCAATGGACAAATCAAACAAAAGCCATTGAAATAGAACACAACTAATCCTTCAAGTGGTTTCCCCAAATTCAACTGAAAATGCAACTTATAATGATAGATATAATTTGTAGTATGCACCTGTTTATTTGAGCTCATAGCTCTTTTTCAAATCACAGTGGGGAATTTAAATGTTCAGATAAAAGGTCTGGGAATATTTTGGCGCTGCCATGTGTGCACTCAAACATCTCCCAGATGATTTCCCACAAATCCACAGGACACCTTTCCACGGCTTACCATTATGCCGTTAAATGATGCAGTGTCTCATTGTAGCTGCTGCCTTCATTTCTCTCCCTAGCCCACATCCATGAGTCTTTCCTTTCAAGAACGACATTAACAAAATGGAAGGAAAATAATATCTCATTCTAAGCTTCTTAATATAGATTTTGCCATATCCTTCATTAATGATCATATTCAATGAGAAAAACAATTCATGTTGGTCGGTGGAGCATCCAGCTGTATTTTCATTTATGTTATTTACATTTCAGTGTCTCATATGCATGTTTAAACACAAATATTCTCGTTTTTGGATGATTTTCAGTGCATTTTGCTTCCAGATTCTTGGTGTCCTTTGCTGACTCTATTCACATGAATGTGACCCAAACCCATACATTTCAAGTGTGCAATTTTCTGCACCGTTCTTCAACTTTTCAGAAGAAATCACCTTGTGATCTACAGTATGTTAAATAGCAATGCCATGGCAGCATAGTTAATTAACATATGAAACTATTTAAACCAAAAGTCTTCTCTAATTATTCCACAATGCATCATGTGATGGAGCTGATATTTCAGATGCATATTAATGTACTGTTCCTCATGCCTTTAATATCATGCCTTTAACATTAACCTTTACTCTTCTGGAAACACTTTCCACTCCATTTTGAATGTGGCTGTTTGGATTTGCCCATTCAGCCCAAATTATGACACTCATATAATATAGTTTATTGATTTTAAATGATATTTGACCATGGGTTGTCTTCACTGATACTACTTTATGACGTCATGCAGCTGATGTTGCTTCTTGGCATACACATCAGAAGTGTTAGTCATCAAAGCCTGGCAAATGATTGAACCTGGGCATGGCTCTGGGGCTCGATAATGCCCCCTCTTTGACATTATTCTTCAGTATAAGCATGTCATTTCATTTACATGTACCAAATTTGGTAGGTATATTGAGTCTTAAAGGGAAATAATTTAATGTCATCTGTCGTGATATGTACTATTCTGTTGCATGAGACTGTACCAGTTACTGCCCGTGTTTTAGCAGACTTCATGATTTTATGTCGTTTTTCTTTTTCACATGAATGCTAAAATACCCGGAACGCAATAAACAAACGTCATTCAGCAGCGCCCATTTAATCTCAACTAAAGAGCAAACCATCAGTAACGTCGGAAAGCTAGCTTAGAATTGTTGTCTGCTTGATATATCGCTTTGCTTGTATTTTCTCATTTGTAAGTCGCTTTGGATAAAAGCGTCTGCTAAATAAATAAATGTAAATGTAATTTTATGGCTTAGCTTGCTTAGATTTCAGTCCCCACTATTCTTATCATAAAACAAAACATAACATTGTAAAAGTTGTAAACATCAAGTTTACATGGATAAACATTTCTCTCTAGTATAAATGCTCTGAGATTCTATGACATGTGTATATATGTCCAGTTATTGCAGGCGAGACCACTGCTTAGCATCAATTAGCCACTGACATAAGAATCTTCTATCATTATACCATTTGAGCATGTTAGTTTAGCTGTCTTTTTTACCTGTTAGTTTTTAGCTGTCTAGTTTACCCTGTCTTTTATTGCTAATCTATAATAATATGTGGATCACATCTCTGTCTAAACAGATTAGAAATCGCATTTTGTTTACAAACACTGCCAAAAATGATGGATATTTATCATTGTGCAGCCAGCACTTCAAACCAGAGGACTGTTAAAGAGATTTGAAAGTGGAGTTACTGGCTCAATGGTTGTCTTTCCTTGGACTACTTTTGGTAGGTACTAACCACTGCATACCAGGAACACCCCAAAAGACCTGCCGTTTTGGAGATGCTCTGACCCGTTCAGCTAGCCATCACAATTTGGCCCTTGTCAAAGACACTCAGATCCTTATGATTGCCATTTTTCCTGCTTCAAACACATGAACTTTGAGAACTGGCTGTTCATTGTTGCCTAATATAACCCCCACCTGACAGTGGCCATTGTAATAAGATAATCAATGTTGTTCACTTAACCTGTCAGTGGTTTTAAAGTTATGGCCGATTGGTGTAGTGTGGGACAAACCAAATTAGTTCCTTTCAGACAAAATTCAGCACACTCCGAACCAAAAGTGAAAAACAGGAATTGAGAAAAAAATTGTGATCATGATGATTATCATTATTAACATCATTATTATTTTAAAATGTCAAATTTTCTACTATTGCATAACCAAGGAAGTGTTTTATTCCTCTTATACCACAGAAGCGGACCACACAACATTTCTTTTATCAGTTTATAGTTATGTTTAATGTTCTGCAAAGTTTGTGAGACAAGTTAGTTTCTGTCATCACATGCTTTATAGCAGATATAAACAGATCATGCTGTGGTATACATAGTAATAATTTTCTGTCAATAAATAGTAGACAAAAACTGAGTTATTGTAGGTTATTGCCTGTTGAGTGTCTGACCAGATACTGTTTGTATTCATCAGCATTGAACATTCTCACTATTTTTCACTAATTCTCGGTACACTTTAAATTATTTGTAAATGGTTATATTTTGATACTTGTTTAACCCTTTCATGCCTGAATTATGAACTTCTGATCAAGGATTTTTTTTTCTCTGTGTGTTTTTAGTCTTCTTTAGGCATAAAAAAAAAATAATTTTACCTTCATTTTACTTTTACATATATATTTCACAATGTTATTGAAGTGTCCAATCCAGTGGCCTGCATGTGTTCAAGTGAAGAATTGTCCACGCTAGTGGCTATTATGCAGTTATTCTATTGAAATCCTTGCAATAGCCAGAAAATAGCTTTTTTTTGACGTTTTTTTGTAGTGACCACTATGCATGAAAGGGTTAATGTTATTCCAGAGACTGTGGTTCTATCAGTGCATTCACGGACAGGAAGAATGAATCTATTTGTTAAAAATGTGTCTTGATTAGTTGTTCTGTACTTGGTAACCTAGTATTATAGGAAGTTTAACACGGAAAATGTACAACATTTTTGGCATAGAACATGACAAGACATGAAATTGAATGACTTTTTTAATGGTAATTGAATAATGAAAACATTGTAAACCACAACAAAATGCCAGTAAATGAGTTAATAAAGATGTGTTGATGGGTAAAATGTTACCCATTACTAATCTTTTCCCTTTTTTTCAGGTTGGTAAGTTTGTTGTGGCTGAAGAGGATGACTACGCTACTGGATACTCTAAAGGATAATGATCTCCAGTAGGATTCACGCTTATAGATGTCTGTCTCACTCTCTCCCAATGTGTGCTCTAGTGCATCTCAGCTTCGTGTCATAAATGTCCCATACACACCCTCTCGCATACTGAAAAGATCTGATTCGCTCATGTTGGTTTGGTTGGACGGTCACATTTACTACCATGAAAAGGCCAAAGCAGCAGTCCCAGGCCTTTAGCTTCCTTAGTTTCTTTACTCGCAAGCCCAAGTCCGACCCCAAGAGTGAGAAACCTGCAGCTGCCTTGAGTCGAGATGAAGTGGTGATTACGCTGACACCCAACGAGCAGGAGCATGCACAGAATGTAAGAAAGAGTCACTTTTGCACTTTTGGGGGCTTAAGTGATCAATTTAAAATTTTCATCACTTCATTTAAAAGCACTTCAAGGTAACTGGCTAGTAACTCACTCACTTATACACAGTGGTAATGGACACAGTGACTTATTGGTTAGCACTGTTGCCTCACACCTCCGGGTTTGGGGGTTTGAATCCCGCCCCCGCCCTGTTTGTGCAGAGTTTGCATGTTCTCTCTGTTGTTTTGTGGGTTTCCTCAGGGTACTTTGGTTTCCTTCCTCAGTCCAAAAACGTGTTGTAGGCTGATTGGCATTTCCAAATTGTCTGTAGTGTGTGAATGGGTACCCTGCGATGGGTGGGTTGGCACCCTGTTCAGGGCATCTTCTGCCTTCTGAGTTCCCTGGGATACACTCCAGGCCCTGTGTAGGATTAGTGGTATGGAAAATGGATGGCTGGATGTTATGGTTTGTAAAAGTTTGCTGGTTTCTGGTAACTAGCTGCTAAAAATATGCACATACTGCTGTTGTATAAACAGTGACTATAAATGGGAATAGTAACCAGTTCACACGTAAGGTTTGACTCAAGATTCAGTCATCCTGCAGCAGTTAGAGTTCTCGCTTCATGAAGGTGCTGCAGAGCATAGGAGTGAAAACCTCACCGGAATAACAAACTTTTTTTGATCATATACTGTACATGTTTGTTATATTTATCAATTTATCAACTCGGTGCGTGAAAGCACACAAATATATGCCCCAGACTGACACGTGACTTGATCCTGGTTAACTTTTTTTTTATTTTATTTTTTTTCCCCTCTTTTCTTTTTTTTTTTTTGTCCTCCAGAGGCCCATGTTCAGCATTGAATTTATTTGTGATGTTACACTCCACACAAGTGTTTAATGGCTCATTTGAAAATAGACACTCAGGGCATTAAGAAATTTTCAGATGTAGTTTTTTTTTTTACCTAGCCTAGTAGGTTTAAATGTTAAATTTTTTATGGCAGTTCTATACAGTGTTCAACTATCAAAAAAGCTTTAGTTGTGCTCTCCTTTTAACCTCTGTACTAGTATTATTGTGGAGAGGTGTGAATCATTTGCCCAGCAGGAGGCTCACACCCCTTCCCTTTCCCATCGCCCTGCTCACCAGCAGCTAAACACACAATACTCTACACACAGAAACCTAACAGCATTCTTCTCATAACATTAATCTTATAACAGACATCCGGCGATAAAATAATTCATTTGATTGAAAATGTCCAATAATGGGCGCAATTAGGGGTTCGACTCTCGCCGCGGCACTGTGTGTTTGCATGTTCTCGTGCTGCGTGGGTTTCCTCCCCCAGTCAAAAGACATGCATGGTAGGCTGATTGGCATGTCCAAAGTGTCTGTAGTGTATGAATGGGTGTGTGAATGTATATGTGATTGTGCCCTGTGATGGATTGGCACTATACCATCCAGGCTGTACCCCGCCTTGTGCCCCATGCTCCTTGGGATAGTCTCCAGGTTCCCGTGACCCTGAAGGATAAACAGTATAGAAGATTGATGGATATACAATAAGTCGATTTCCATTCTGCTGGCATCGGTGTACTGCAAGAAAGGGTTAAATTGCAGCTCCATATTCAGTAATGAACATGTATGCTTAATTACTCGAATGAACATAAAAACATTTACAGTTGAGTACAAAAGTTTGCATACTTTTCAGCCATGT
This sequence comes from Ictalurus punctatus, assembly GCF_001660625.3. Classification (NCBI taxonomy): domain Eukaryota; kingdom Metazoa; phylum Chordata; class Actinopteri; order Siluriformes; family Ictaluridae; genus Ictalurus; species Ictalurus punctatus. The sequence continues at coordinate 7,891,094 of NC_030440.2, forward strand.
AATTTAAATGTAATTCATACTGACAAGGCATTTGTGTGTTAGGTTTCACAGATATTTCTATATCACTTGATACAATGTCTCTTGACATAACTGTCTCTTTTTTTAAGAGCTGGTCTGGAGACCGAGATAGTCATGGAAAAACATGATAAATGACCTTTTCTGATCATTTTGACACACTCGTCTGCCTTTCCTCCCCACTCACTGATATCTTATTTAATTAGTGTTATTGTAAGGGTCTCTTTGCTGTTGCCAGGAAACGGTGGTTTAGCTGCACAGTTTACCCCCTCCGCATGAATGCACATGCACACACGCGCGCGCACACACACACACTCGCATACAAACACACCCCGTATGACTACACAGCAACACACATACAATATGTACACAAAGACGCTGGAGGTTTTGTGTAGGGATGTGAAGTGCTATAGAGGGTTGAGCGTTCAATCTTATATTGTACCCGAGAGTTGCAAGTAATTTAGTTTATTTCTAGCTCAAACTTACTTTTGAAGTTGCCAAATGCTCTGGTGTCACCTGATCTGATTTTTAGTCTCTTTGGGGAGCAGGTGATGTAATTCCCTGTGCTTCTGCTGCAGTGCAGAAATGTCATGGGGAATTTTGCAAGGGCATGAGTAGGAACACGTTTTAGGTGAATCAACAATGCAACAATACTGATGCTGCTTATTTACTTGTGCATGTAAAAAAAAAAAAAAACAAACAAAAAAAAAAATCTGATGCCAACATTCAATACCACATGATACAGTGTGACATAAGCTTAGTGTGTATTGGTGTGCTAATGAACAGATGACCTGAAATTACAGAAAATATCCAGAGGAGGTACTATATGATCTTCATACAAGTCAAATAACTTAATAATACAACATCTCCTGGTGTCTAAAGAGTATTTTTATCCCCCATAAACAGAGCTAAATAAAATGTCCCATAATGCCCCTGATTGCATAATACTAAGTAGGTTACTAATTTCAGTATCTGCTACTTAAACAGAACATGCAACACACTACTTAAATCATGTATATTAAACCTAATACTGCTGTCCCTACACCATCAACATAATGTGGGTAATGGAACTTAGCTATAGTCATGTGAAAAAATAAGTACACCCCATGGAAATTGTTGGCTTTTTTTGACATATTTGGACAAGTAAACACATTTGATCCTCTTTGAAACAGTGCCTATTAATAAAGGCGATACATTGTATCAAATGACGCATAAAACTGACATTTTGTAGTAATTTTCCCAATTTAAATGAACAAAAAACAGATCAGTCACTTGGAAAAAGTAAGTATACCCCTATATTTATCACACCTTCAAATACATAAAATTAGAATCAGGTGTTGAAGATTGGGTGCCAGTGATTAGAACCTGCTTAGGGAGTGCAGGTGGAACCGGTCTTATTTATTCCTCTCACATATCTAGTGTCTGGTGTTCCCTTTGCTGTTGAGGTGTGTATAATAACACAATGTAAACAATATCAATAGATCAATGCCAGGGAGAACAGAACAATAGTTTGGTGCAATTTGAGATGACAACGTTTTTCCTCAAATAGAATGTTTTAATTATCTAAATTTTAATTTGCTTGTTTTTTTTCCCCCTCTAGGAGCCACCTCAGAGTGAGAGAGATGGAGGTGGAGAGACTGCTGAAACAGGCTCGGTTAAGGCTGAAGGAGCTGAGGTTGAGCAGGCTGCGGAGTGTGTGAGCAGCGGCTCCACAGGCGTTGTGTCGCTTTCCTCCTCTAGCCAAGAGCAGCTCCTCGAGCACCTGGTGGAGTGTCCGCTGTGCCTGCTGAGCCAGCCACGTGCTCACTTCCCCCGTCTGTCCTCATGCCCACACCGTGCGTGCACTGACTGTTTGCGTCAGTACCTGCGCATTGAGATCTCAGAGAGCCGCGTGGGTATCGCTTGCCCACAGTGTCCTGAAGCACTAGCGCCTCCGGATGTACGTGCAATCTTAGATGACAGTGCATTGCTGGAACGTTTTGAGGAGTATCAGCTCCGCCGTTTCCTGGCTGCCGATCCTGACACACGCTGGTGCCCGGCACCGGACTGCAGGTTGACACCTTTCACTATAACAAGGCGTTTTTAAAGGTTAAGGGATAATAAGCCAGAAGAATTCATGAGACCTTTTGACATATTTTGGTATTCCTCAAGTGGAAATGGTTTTTATAATTGAATTTTGCCATTTGAGGTCTTGTCTGAATTTGAAAGCGTGCAGTAGTGGACACAGGGCCTCAGTAATAGAGTTTGTTCCTCACTCTTGCATTATGCATAGCTCTTGAGGCCACGGTTGGATTTCCTCTCAGCAACTAAAGAGGCCTAATAAAGGGAAGCTGAGACTCTGTGTAGGATTGATTTTTATATGTTGTAAATCTCCTGCCCTTATTACACTATATATATCTCTGTTACTCTAATATTACACTTTTTCACACTGTTTTATTGCATAGCTATGGTGAATGCATACAAATATTTTGTCAGAGAGAGTTTGGTACTTTTCCTTACTAAAAGAACCATCTACCTTCACTGAAAGAGCACCGATGTAGCCAATTTCCAACCACGTTCATGCACCACTAACTGTTTCCAACAAAAATCTAGCTATGATGATCTGTGGGATTCAAGCACTCTTCACAAATTGAGCTAAGTTTGTGTGTGACCGAAGTTACACAGAACGGCAAAGAGGCCACAGATAAATATGCTTTTCAAGGCACATGACGGTAGTTTAATGCTAACCCTGTAAAATGCCTGCTGAAAACTGATTGGCTGAGGGTGGCTATTTTTGTTGAGTAACGCAAACTCATTAGGAAAGTACTTACAGATTAGGACAATGTTGCAGCGAAACAAACTTCAGCTGAATCTGACCGAGATCCTGAGGCTACGTCTACATCAATCTGGATACATTTGAAATCGCATCTTTTTCTCTAGGTTTTGACCTTTTTGTCCACATTGAGACAGCGTTTTTGTCTTTTCGAAAACACACTCCCAGTGGATAAATTTGTAAACGCCGTTTTCGCATTGTAGTGTGGACTGAGAAAACGGAAATATTCAAAACACAGAGAAATATTTTTAGTCATGCCACTCACTCATGTGGCCCATTCAACTCCAAACCAACAAGCTGGTGGATGATGTTGTGCTGCAGATTTTGGGCCTGCTATTCAGTTTGATAGCTTTGTTAAAGATTAATGTCACTTTGTACAATAGACAGAGATTGTTTTCTATCTGAAACAGTTATTTGATTTTAAACCCGCCTGCCTACGCCCCAGTCTTTGCAGACTTCCTCAGGACCCTGTCATGATCCATACAAGCAGTCCTGAGTTACAGCTGTTTGAGTAAACCAGTGAAGTTTGCAATACATAGCAGCCGTATCGTTTAAGAGTTGTCAACATATTTTGTATGATTTTTGAAGGTCAGTCTCCCTGGAGTCTTTTGACCAATTTTGAATATAGGCCAAAAATCTTAGTTGTTGTGAGTCCTGTCACAGTTTAATGAGTAGCATAGTTTTCCATTGCATTGCATGTGATTTAACTTAAATGTCAGTCTAAGCAAAGATCCATACTCTAGATTTACTGAATTAATGGAAGTAGAATTCATGTCCTGCATCATTCTTCTTTGAAATATTAGTTGGTTGGTCCTCCACTGATGATATTTTTTTAAACATTTAAAAATTCGTAATATGGTGCTGAGAGGTTTTTAAATGGACTGCACACCTTGTACGGTCTGATAGAAATTTGATCCGGATTGGACTCTGTTTATTCAATTCAGATTTAGATGTATACATGAATGGTTTTTATTCCACTTGTGCAGATTATTAACATACTATTCGGCTACATGTTGATAAAAACATGTGCAAATAATGTTAATAAAATGTGGTGATTTGTGACCTGTTGCTGTTTGATCAGTTACGCAGTGATAGCCTATGGCTGTGCCGAGTGCCCTAAGCTGAGCTGTGGCCGTGAGGGCTGTGACACAGAGTTCTGCTACCACTGCCGTCAGCTGTGGCACCCAGACCAGACGTGTGATCAAGCCCGACGACAACGTGCCCGTCACACATTGGGCACAAACGATGCCTCAGCACTCTACGTCTTCACTGAGGAACCTAGCGGAGGTACAGCACACAGTGTTGGGATTACACAATGAAAGGCCTGTTTACAGACTGGCCAAATCTCTAGCTCTTGTCACTGTTTACGAATTAAGTTTCCGTGGACCATCTATTATAACATTTGAAAATATACCCAGTAACACTTATCTTCAGCTCAGTTAGTCTCAGTATAAACATTGTTGATGTAAAAGTCTCTCTTCTTCCGTGAACACTTAGGCTGCATCTACATTAATCCGGATAAATTTGAAAACGCATCTTTTTCCATCCACATTAAGATGGAGTTTTTGTCCAGCGAAAATGAAGCTTTTCGAAAATGCTCTTCATTTGGAGTGGTTAATATGAACCTTAGAGTGATTTCATCCCAAGTTTAGTTTATTCGGTTATATATGCACACAACAATTGTACTTGGGTGCAGACCAAATTAACCTGGAAAGAGACCAAGCTAGCAGTCTTAGTACCTTTCCAAATACAATATAGCGCAGTTCATTTTGTGGTATGAATATGATCGAACATAAGACCAATCCAATTAAAGGAAGTACATTATGGATAAAATATGTTTGTATTAATTCACAAGAGCATCAATCAGACAAGATGCCCTCATTTTCTTTTGTATAAAATCTGTGTATGATTTTTAAAAATTCATGTTTCTTAGATAGTTTAATGCAAAAAAACACTTGACCTGGTTAGATGCTTTTATCCAAAATGATGTACAATTGAGTGTAGCAGATTAACCCATAACCCTTTAAGGGCTTTGCTCAAGGATCCAACAGCGGCAGCGTGGTTCCAGGATTCGAGCTCACAACCTTCCAATCATTAATCCAGAGCCCTAAACACTGAGCCACCACTGCCCTGAGATAGAACCTTTAACCTTTTTTCCTTTGGGTAATCCTGGTGTGTGTGTGTGTGTGTGTGTGTGTGTGTGTGTGTGTGTGTGTGTGTGTGTGTGTGTGTGTGTGTGTGTGTGTGTGTGTGTGTGTGTGTGTGTGTGTGTGTGTGTGTGTGTTTTAGATGCAGAGGAGATTAAAGCTTGTCCACGCTGTGGTGCCTATATCATGAAGACTAATGATGGCAGCTGCAACCGCATGAACTGCACAGTTTGTGCTTGTCAGTTCTGCTGGCTGTGTATGCAGGAGATCACAGACGTGCACTACCTCAGGTGTGCAACTCAATCACACACGCTGTCAAATATACAGTGTTGTCAAAGACACATTACATGCCAATCATTGCAGGAAGCAAGGCTGATTCATCACTAAAGCTTGTCACGAAGATATTCCCCTTAGCTGTTAGATAGAGAAGATCAGTGGAGTTGTGAGAGATCCCGTAGTGTTGACAAGGACATGATAAATACCGTTGATGGACGTCCAACAAATCTAGACTTGTTTGCTTACTCTGATGACCTGGCAATGGAGAACATGCACGTGTATGTGCACGTGTGCTACGTGCTGTAATAGTGAATGCCTGGCTCTTATTCATGATTCATATGACATTTGAACATGATGTTCAATGTGGCCTCTGGTTGCAGTGCCCTGTAGTGATCTCAGCTCTTTGGCTCTCTGAGTTGCACCTAAAGCAAGTAGTATGAGGGATCATAATTCACAAAGACATGGTACTTTTATAAATTGAGGTTGAGATAATAGTTTGCTGTTTGCCCATACAGTAAAACCCCCACATAACAGCTCTTCTGCTTAACTGGACGAATGCAGCAATTGTTTGGTTGTCATTGGAGAAGATCGTTCATTTGAATTAGTGTTCATTTCGTTAACAAAAACTATGACGTAAAATGTTTGTCGACGACCATTTTTTCCCATGACTAAGACGAGATGATGAAGAGATGATCATCATGTGATCGTATCAACATGCAATATTGTTGATGGAAAAAAAGAGACTAAATGTAGTTTAAAAAATAAAAACTTTACCAAAATCTCTCTATTTTTTTTTGTCAAAAAAAGAGGAGACAAAATATTACAGACTGGGTTTTCTTTTTCTAAATTTCAATGGATAACATGAGAGGCAGTTTCCTTTCCCGTGCTGCACATGGCATATCAGGTCTAAGCAAGCACAGTTGGGAGTATATTTCAAGCTAATGTTCATTTTGGCTAGACTAGATTGACTGAAATATTAATCAATAATAATCTTATGGCTAAAATGTCTACAGTGTACAATGACTAAAATGTCAACAGTTTCATTGACTAAAACTAGACTAAAATACATACGCTTTTCTTTGACTAAGATAAGACTAAAATGCCCTTACTTTTAGTCAACTAAAACATGACTAAAAAAGCAGGATAAGGTTGACTAAATATGATAAAAAGCTATCAAGGGCATTTGACACAGGACTGAGACTAAATTAAAAAAAACAAAAAAAAGAGCTAACAAAATGAACACTAATTTGAATCTAAACATTTTGCTTCATAGCTCAATCCAGTGATTCGTAGACACAGGCTTCAAACATTTTTTCATGATTCTCAATTAACGAGACGGTGAATAAATTATTATAACCCATTTAATTAGTATTATGTAAGGAATAACACTTGACCCCATGCTGTTATTCGAAAATAAGCCAAACCAGGATGGTGTGAACTCTTTAAAACACTGAAATGGTGTGGAGCCTGTTATTCTTCTCATACCACAGTGATCTACCGACAATTACAACATTTCATTTATTAATGAATGATGTGTCGTGCATTTTAATGTTTGACAGTTAGATGTAATGTTGTGGAACATCTGAGAGACGTCAGGAAGTTGGTTCCTGTTCTCATTTATAGCTGCAATAAACAGTAGATCCGACACCCAGCACCCCTTATGTAAATGTTAAATAAATGTCTCCTCTCAAAACACTTCACCACATCGTCAACGATTATCCATTTTTCTGTGCTAAACAACACTTTTTTTTAATCTGTTTATTAGTTTATAAGACGTGTCGTGTACTAGTCCTTATGAACGAGCTGTTACTATAGAAACAATAACTTAATAGAAATAAATTAATATAAGCCGATCATTTATGCTACAGTTGGAGACTGTACAATTGAAGACAATAACAACAATAAAACTACACTGTATATTTCTAGAAATTTCTGTTTAGTAATTGATTACAGAATCAGCTTTATCCGGTATTTAATACGTGTTTTTCTTTTTCCCATCCTTGTTCTGTATTTTCCCCAGTCCCTCTGGATGCACCTTCTGGGGAAAGAAGCCGTGGTCACAGACACGAAAGGTCCTGTGGCAGGTGGGAATGCTGCTTGGGGCTCCAGTGGTGATCTCATTGATTGCAGGCATCGCCATACCTGTCATTATCGTGGGCATCCCTATATACATGGGCCGTAGGGTATGTATCTATCTAATTAGAGCTACTGAAAACAAATATCCGTTGCTCAGACTTCCGTTCACACCTGGTGCTTTCATGTATCTCCACTTGAGCAAATCTGTAAATACAACCTAATGTTACTTTAAAACCTGATGTAAAAATACTAGCTAATGCCAAACTAAACCTCAAGCAAAGTGTTTATATTCCTGGTCATTTTTGCTTAGATTAGTAGATAACATATTCAAAGACTGAGCAAATGTTGTGAGTTCAAGAATTAAAAAAAAAAACCCTCAGAAACACAACTTTAATGAACTTCACAACAGGGTAGATAGCAATATACACAGATACAGGCAATTTAGCATAGTATAGCAGGTATACATGCTTAAAATCTGTGTGAAGTACTATGAAACGCACAGTGTTATTCGATGGGTTGACGTAATACCCACTGAAACAGGAAGTCATATCAAGCAGCTCCTCCCCCTTTTTAAATAGCCAATAGCACTTAGCTTACCTCACTTACCTCACTTGACAGTTAGTACCATGGATTTTTCTAACATTGGGGCAGGACACTTCAGATTCTAGAGAGCAGTTGAAAATCTGATGAGAAGCTGAAGTGCAGAATGAGGTCATCAAAATTGTAGATCCGTATTGGTGGTGGAGAGAGACTGTAAATTTTGAACGCATATATCTGAATATGCATATAGCATATTCATACTAAAAGCCAAAAAACTTTAAAATTTTGAAATTAAATTTCAAAAAGAAATTTAATAGGTATAATGCATGCAAAACATTGAAGCTGAAGACAAACAAAGTCAACCCAAGGACAAAAAAAAAAACAGTAATAGTGTGGCTGGTTAGTTCTAAATGTAGCTCAATTCCGTGTGATAAATACAAACCTGGAATTTCTAGCGGCCTTTTAATGTAGATGAGATTTGAATTTACGCTACAAACGTGGTCTGACTGTTCACATCCGTACTTAGATCTGTGCACTTATCCAATCAGCTGAGACGTTAATACCAAGTGTGAACAAGGCATACTTCTTAGATTAAAAACTGATCTCTCGTGGTTTTTGTCTGCTTTTGTTTACACTATCTTTCAGGTCCATGGTCGCTGTAAGAAAAACAATATCTCAGGAAGTAAACATTATTTGACAGTAGCCAGCGGAGTCATGACATCAGTGTTTGTCTCTCCAGTCTTAGCAGCCGTCACTGTGGGTGAGATGATTTTTATTAGTTCAGTACCTTGTCTCACACACACACACACACACACACACACACACACACACACACAAGTTCAAGTGGCTTTATTGTTATTTCAACCATATACAGCTGGTACAGTACACAGTGAAACAAAACAACGTTCCTACAGGACCATGGTGCTACATAAAACAATATACTAACCACATGAGACGACACTGAACTAAATAAGATACATACAGAACTAAATAAGATACACACACATGTTAATTACAGGTAGTTGTTGTCCTGCTGTGGCAGTGCTGCCTCCTCCAGTGCCCATTAGTATTAATGTGTTTATAATATCTATTTGTATTATAGGACCATTCGTTGTTGACAGAAATGGATACACTATAAACCTAGCCATAAGAGAGAGGTGAGATGTCATGCGAGGCAGAGAATACCTCCCGTCGCTAGTAGGCTGTTACTCATGTAGGTGGCTTATGTAGGAAGAAAGCGCTGACTAAGAGCTTGGTGTTCCAGTTCACTCCTACAAAAAAGCTCTGTTTCCTGATGTGGGTCTCCATCTGGGGGAAATATATGGTGCACACATGCAGTGATTATACACCTACATATGCGTGCTCGCACACATAATCATGTCCTCCTTCATATTATCATACTGCTAGCACCATGGAAACAAACGGGAGGTTAGCTCTGGGTCCTTCCATGCACAGTGATGCCTTCAAGCCTTGTTTTCTCACACATATGTTCACTCCTCTAGGTCCTTGATGAGTCATATGTTTCTCAGTATTATGGCCGAGGCCAGGGCTTTAGTAGCAAAATTACAGCAGCTTGTTGCCACTGAAGTGTCAGCTCAATCTCCATGGCGTGAATCCACATTCACATTGTGTAGTGCCCTCCCCGCCCTCTCTCTCCCTGTCTGTGAATAGCATTATCTGCTATCAGCCCTGATCCAGTTTTAAAAGATTCACATTGGGGCCCTGTCCCCTGAGCACAAGACTGCTACAGAGTGGTGTAAACAATGCCACACTGTTCTGCTTTGCACCATGGAGAATGATGACCTTTTGTCCCCTGGCTAATATGAGCCGTGGCCCAAGTCTCTGTTGCCTGCATTATTCCCCTGTATGTTTATAGTGCCATTAGTTGTTGTGGCGAGAAGGAGGGACGGGCCGTGCTGTGAGGACGCCTGGCACTGAGTGATCTAATCAGTGGGAGAGAGTGATAAAGGAGCGACTGGAAGCTCGAGAGGGAGGGAGGGAGAGAGAGACGCACGCATGTTTTGTGTTTGAGTTACTTTTATGTTCTGTTATTATTAAAGTTTACGTTTATGTTCAGCGGGTTCCCGCCTCCTTGCCCATCATTGAAAGTTTGTTACGGTGGTGCTGAATCCCTTGAAGGAGGAGGGACGTGCTGTCCAAGAGCCCTTGCCACTGTGGGAGGATCGCAACGAGGAAGTGGTGGTGCTGGAGTGGTTGCTGACGACGACTGAGAGTCACTGCCGTCTGCCGGGAGGCAGAGGATACTCTGCCGTCCGCCTAGTAGGGGAGGAGCATTTGTCATCCGCCTGGTAGGGGAGGAGCGTTTGTCATCCGCCTGGTAGGGGAGGAGCGTTTGCCGTCCGCCTGGTAGGGGAGGAGCGTTTGCCGTCCGCCTGGTAGGGGAGGAGCGTTTGCCGTCCGCCTGGTAGGGGAGGAGCGTTTGCCGTCCGCCTGGTAGGGGAGGAGAGTTTGCCGTCCGCCAGGAAGGGGAGGAGCGTTTGCTGTCCGCCTGGAAGGGGAGGAGCGTTTGGCATTCACCTGGGAGGCGGAGGTGCATTTGCCGTCCACCTGAAAAAGGGAGGAGCCACAGCCATCCGTCAGGAAGTTCAATACCATCGCCGGACGTCTGGGGGGATCGCTTCCTAGGAGGCCGAGGCCGAGATGACATCATGTCTGGGGCCCGGAGAACCAGTTTTCTTTCATTCTCTGATCTGTTTCCCTTATGCGCCTTCTCTCTCTCCCCTCTCCTTTGGGTCCCAGGATGAGGGGGTGGAAGGATGTAGCCGAAAGGGCAGTACCGCTCCTCCCGAGATGAGGGGGAGAGGGTGAATATCAGGCCAGAGGCCTGAATCTGGCCGGGAGGAGTGTGACGAGGGGCCAGGTTGTGAGGACGCTCACCTGGCACTGAGTTGTGTAATCATTGGGAGAAAGCGATAAAGGAGCGGGAAACACCAGAGAGGGAGAAAGACAGATGCACGTGCACTTTATGTTGGAGTTATGTTTGTGTGTTTTACGTTATGTTTGAGTTCCGTTTATTGTTCAACTTTAGGTTTATGTTCAGCCGTTTCCCGCCTTTTCCTTGCCCGACTTTCAAGTTTGTTACAGTTGTATTACTGCTCCATGTTTAAGTCATATCTGGAGACTGTAGATCATTCCATTATCAGATCATCTACTATCAGATCATCTAGAGATCATCTGCAAAGCAATGTATATGCAACAATTTATATCAGAGCTATATCCTGTAGTGGTGAGATGGAAAATACCAAAAACAAATATTTCAAAGACTGTCATACCTGCCAACCTTTACACATTTTGCATACTATCGAATGTACTCCAAAATATGCCAAAAGAGCCGTCTTTTTGTTTTTTCATAATAAAAACCACTGATAAGCCAATCACCATTTGTGCAGGCTTTTCAATGCGGTGCTCTCCAGTATTAACTGACTCTCTCGAAGCCCCTCCCCTTCCTCCTTTCACACTAGTAATGCTTTGGTTCATGCTTGTGGTGCTGTTTGCACTGACATGATGCCCTTGCTTTCATACAAGGTAAATTTGAGAATATTTCGAGTTCACTGAAATGGTACTTAGGTACCTAACACTTTACAAATAATGTTAAATGGTAATGATAATTGGACAGAGATTAAAAATGCTTTTGTTCTCCTGCACTGGTCAGTACTCAGACATGTTCAGGTATTATTCTTCTTTGGAATTGTCACTTTTCCGGTGGTTCTCTTTTATTTTATTGTCCAGTTAATATTAGCCAATAAAAGTCTTAGGCAAATAGGATGACTTGGGCCACTTTTTAAAAGCTATACAGTGCAGTAGATTAAGTAGCTTATTGGCAAGTTTGTTTTTGTTGTGTGGAAACAGGGGGATGCAAGTTCTCAAAACTGGAATGTGGGAAATTTGAATATGTCTGCTCTATATTTCCAGCGGTTGGAGTGCCTCTGATGCTGACATATGTTTATGGCATCGTTCCCATGTCTCTGTGTCGTAACGGCTGGTGCAGGCCTCAAACTGAAGCCCCTGATACACGGAAGATCCAGTTAGAGGACCTGGCCACTTGTAAGTCTACCATTACAAGACGCTAATACAGGGTTGGGCGATATGACAAAAATATCATATCACGATATATAATTTACCTAATAAACTGTCTGTAAAACAGTAGTAAAATATACAAAAACCATTAAACTGAGTTTGCCGATAATTTTCTTTGAAGATTAATTTTTTAAATGATGTCAAATGAGTAGTGTCCGTTTCTATCGTAGTACTATTTCATTTGTAACAATTAAAAACGTAAAAAAATACGTCACCATATCAACGATAGCTCAGAAAAATGTATCACATAATAATTTATCACGATATCGATATTATATCAGTATATCGCCCAGCCCTACGCTAACATGCAACCCTTTTTCAGAACCTAATTTAGTATGAGATATGAATTCTAAACTAGTTAACTGTGGTGTTTTTTCCCCCTGTTTATCTAACAGTCCCGGATCACTATAGTAATGACATTGGAAAATGTTCCACTTAGTGAACTTTATATTAATTATGCCTGTGGTATTAGCTCCAATTTGAAAATCCACAATATATCGTTTAGTTGACAGTTCAACCTTCTGATCAGTTTCAACTTCTCTTGAAGATCTTTTGTTTTCTCATGTAGTAAGTGATCACTGGACTGGGCAGCCCAAGCCAGCGCTGAATGCTATCGGTCTCCAGGAAGTGAGTGTTGATGAAGCAGTAGCATTACCCAGTACCAGTGCTGTCCTCTCACAGCCTGAGGGATCTTCCGATCCATCTGATGATGTACAAGTGGTAAGCACCAAACAAGACAACAAATCAGATGATGCGGATGCTGTTGAGGAGTGCGTCTTTAGCAGCGCACAGACTTTTGCTTTGAGGTGGGTCCAGATTTATCTAGACTACAGTCTTAAGTGACATGCAACCAATATTCTAATGTATACTAATGTATTTATACAGTGGAGTGTGTTTTCTTAACGATGGGACATCCATTAAATATAGTGAACAGATTATGAGATTTAAACACTGTGAAGCTGGTATTGCTTCTATGTGTGACTGCAGGGAGGGAACCAATATTGAGGTACGGGTGGAGATTGAGGCACAGCCACGCAGTGTACGTCAGCCCAGTCTCAGCAGCGTCCTCTCCAGCCGGAGTCTGTCGGCCGAGTCCCTCCATCAATCACACGATCCTCTCGGTGCCACCCAAAGGCCAGTGAATGAAGTCCCTCAGCCAATTACGCAGACAGACAATGTCTGATTCTCAGCCGCTTTCACCACCCACTATAACTCCGACCAGCTGCTTCTAGCCTCTGTCTGTTCCCACAGAGACAGAGAAATGGAGACCAATGCAGCCAAAGAGGATGAGAGATGAAGATAGAAAGGATTCAGTATCATGACCGAGGGCATGGGGACAAACGTCCAGGGCAGCTTCCACTCTACCACTATGATGACTAATGATGATAGTATGAACTAAAATGACCGAAAGCATGTTTGCAAGCTAGTCTTGTGGTTGTTAGCCTCTTTTTTACTGTGGTACAATGAAAAAAAAATGGCTATCCAGATGGTATTTAATTTAATTTATTTGTTTAGCCCTTCTTATAGCTGCAATATACTTTTGTATTAAGTGGCTGTACATTTTCATCCCTTAAAATATAAGAATAAATTCAAGAACCACAGCATGATTTTCTCTCAAGCAGTGCGTTTCCTAGTTTGACATACAGCTTTTACACAATATTATGGAATTTATTGCTTTCTTGCCTGGAGAATACAATACTACTGGCAGCGGATCTTATATTCCCATACAGTATAATGTTCATTGGCTTTAATTATACAAGTTTGAACAGAATACCAGATTCTGTCCTATTTAAGTTGCATTGATAACAGGCTTTTGATATAGATTTATCCTATGAGCCTACTCATTAAAATACTAATCTCTTCAACCTTCCCTGTATGTAACTAAACGTAAGCCTTATTAATGCAGTTGAAAGAAAGGCATCTTTTCCAAAAGGATTCTCCGTTGCTGTATTGCATCCAGTGTGTAAGACCACAGATTGCTTACTGAAATTCAATCGAACTTGAGTTACAATCTCTAGGCCACTTCTAGAGATATGCCCTATTTCTTTAATGGTTGAGCCAGTAAACTGCATTCAGCTAATATGATACAATTGGATGAGCACTTTTCTGGACTAGAAATACTAAAGATAGTAGGGAAAGAGATGTTATGCTTGTCCAGTTTGCAGAAGGAATCAAGGAAAGGTTTGGTAATGTGGCTGGTTCTATTTCCACGAGTGCAACTGAGTCTTAGATAAGGCAGTCTCTCAAATCACACCTACTGCATATAGAGGCATGAAGGCACAACGGTGCTGCTTGCAGAAACCAGCTAGAATTCAGCGGCACGCACCAAAGCGAGATCTCATATCAGCATGCCATCTGAGGCCTCTTTTTTCCCCCAAGTGAAAAAAAGCAGATAAGTAAAAAGGAAGCCAGTATATTTCACATGTTTGATGAAGATTTCATTGTTTGGGTGAATATGCCCACAGATCCAAAGTTAACTAAATGTATGTGCACTGTAGATTTGGAAAATTGCAATGGTGTATGAATAAAAAGATTATAAGTAAGAAATGAACTTTGTGTTCTTGCCGGAATATGTGTATTAATGAAGTATTTGTTCATGTTTTTTTGTACTGACAAGAAAAGGTTACAGCCATAACATTAGAATTACTTGGCTACTTACTGAGCTGCCAAGCTACAGTATTTCTTATATTAAAGATGTAATGTAATAACAACACAGCACTCCTAGAGGGAGCTAAAGGACATGCCATGTATTGATGCCTGTTTATGCTGATCCCATAATTTACTTGTGGTGCATAATTTGACACTGATTAATTTATCAAGTACCTGATTGGTAGGATATTTTGGGAATAGTCATGAAAAGATCATATTTTGAGCAGAGTGTCAATGATGGCTATATGCAGTCATAATATTTTCCATTAAAATGTCTGTACAGATTTAATTGTGGCTTTTAGGTGGTCTGGATGTTAGGCTTGTATTGTAATTGTCGTTTATGGTAAGGTACACAGCACAATTCCAAAGCTTGACTTAACTATCACAGTGTTCATCTGTATCCAGCTGGAATTAGATAAACTTTGTAGCCAGTTATTAACAGCTTCAAATTTCACTTTTTATGCTCTTTTAGGCCTGTATTTCTGCAGATGTTATGAATGAATCTTTATTGTCATTGTATACAATGACATACAATGAAATTTGAAGCGCAACTCCTATCGATGTTGATATAACAAGAAAAGAAAAAAGATAAACCAATTTACAGAAAGTACAAAATCCACATTTATGTAGTGCATGTGGGAGTTTAAAGTCCTGATAGCACATGGGGGGGCGGACTGTCCTGTAGTGGCCTGTGTGTGATATATCAAAGATGGCGTTTGTGGTCCTACTAAGATAGCAGGAGCAGGCAATATTTTCCAGTGAAGATAGTGAGCAGCCAGTGATTTTTTGGGCTGTGTTAATTATTCTTTGGAGAGCTCTCTTGTCTGCTGCTGTGAAATCAGAGTGCCACACTGAAATGCAGTATGCCAGCCCGTCCTCGATGCTAGAGCAGTAAAAGGCCACCAGTAGCTTACACTCCAGGTTGTTTTTCCTCAGCACTCTCAGGAAGTGTAGTCGCTGATGTGCCTTTTTGACGATCTCTGAGGTGTTGGCAGACCAAGAGAGGATATATGGGCTCCCAAAGATTTTAAAGTGTCAACCTTTTCCATATGGTCCCCGTTGATGCAGAGTGGGGCCGGGTCTGCACTACGTCTCCTGAAGTCCAGAATGAGCTCTTTTGTTTTATTGGTATTCTGGATCTGTAGCTGATTCATCCCCTCCTGAGATAAGTACAATAACTGCAGTGTCATCCGCAAACTTAATGATGGTTTTGGAGGGATGAGAAGAAGTGCAGTCATATGTGTACAAGGAGTAGAGTAGAGGACTCGGCGCACAGTCTTGTGGTGAGCGTGATTGTTGAAGTGAGGTAGGGGCCAAGCTTAACACCTCATGTTCTTGTAGGGTGAGATGGCAGGTGCTGGGGATTGATGAAGGCAGTGGGTTTGTGACGGGCTTACTAACCTCAAAATGGGCAAAGAAATGGTTCAGTTCCTTTGCCAATGAGGCATCAGCATAGACAATGCTGGAGATTGAACATTGTTGTTCTTGTAATTGGTGATGCTCCAAATTCCCTGCTACACCCTCCTTGGGTTATTGTCTGTAAGATGAACTGCAATATTCCTCTTGTAGGCCTCCTGGGTGTGTTTAATGCCTCTATTCATGTTGGTTCTAGCAGTGTTATACAGGGCCTTATCATCAGACCAGACCGGTATTATTGGTGTCAGTCATACTGGTTCTCCTGATTTGTTGTTGCCGTAGTATCCAAAGCACGAGCTGTAAAGGCACAGCCCTCTTCTTGAAAGAGACACATGAAAACAACATGTTTTTGCCTCCACCCAAAAAGAGGTTTACAGCATGGTATAATAAATGATGTGTGAGGTATTTTGAGCTGAAACTTCACAGACACATTCTGGGGACACCTGAGACTTATATTATGTCTTGTAAAAAGGGGCATAATAGGTCTCCTTTAAAGAAGATTTTTTTCACAACAATAAGGCCAAGGTCATTCCTATGTTCCTAGGATCTATGTTCCCCAGTTCAGTATTCTGTTAACACACATTAAGTCAACTTTTCAAAAGGACCCATTTTCCCAGGGCCCTATTACCTTTTAACGTTAAACACCAAAGGCCCATTTAAATGAATAACCTCATACATTAGTTTATAATCCATCCTTCATCCACACTTAGAATATATGCAAATTATGAACTTGGAAAATTAACTAGTTTGCACATGCTGAACCCTCATTTGTGCTGCTCTAAAAATAGCTGTTAGTCTTTATTCATACAGTTCAACTCCATACATGAACAAGAGTGAAATGTATACACTAAACTGAAGAAAATGTCATACCTGTAGCCTGTAAAACATGGTAAACGGTTCATTATGTGCTATATAAATCTGGGGAACATAGGACCCTGGGAGCATGGACACGCTCCCCTTGACCAGTAACTGGGCCTGTGTTTTGTCAGCTGGAAGCTGGTCAGACCAAACTGGAGCTGAATTTTCAGCAGGCTTAGCCTATTTTTATATTATTTTTTTAATTCCACCTTTGATTAATATGAACTGTTCGCTATTTTGTCAAACAGTGAAAAATTATTCGGCCAATATCTTTATCGTACAGTTATTTGGGGGATTTTTCAGGATATACACGACTACAGACTAGAATCCTCCCGCATCACGTCGCCGCCTTATCGCGTCATCCTGGAAATAGGCGTTGTTGTGTGCACGCGCACCTTTCCATCCGTATCCAGGCAGCGCACGCGCAGGGACGCATGGCTTGGTCCCACTCCACTGTTCAGAGAGGCGCAGCTCCATTTAGCGCAGTTTCCTCTGACGCATTTATCACGGAGTAATAATAAACTACACACCTGAGCATGGACGCATTAAAATCAGCCGGGAGAGCCATAATAAAAAGTCCTGGAGTTCCGCGGCACACATGGGGAACCGCCAAGCACGAAAGTAAGTCTTCAGATGTTTAAGAAACTATATGTATTAACTGGACATCCGAGTCTGTGATGCCTCATGTGATCACTGTATCTTGTATATTCTTGTATATTCTTGTATATTCAAAACTGAACGTGATAGCCCTTTATGACAGCCTTTGTAAATGTTTAGTACTGCAAATAATGCAAAATGAACGGGGGTTTTTTTTTAATGGAAATGTAACATTTCACTTATTATTTTGTCTTCTCATTTTATTATGCAAAGCTGATTTGATAGTGGTTCCCATCATTAAAAACTTTCCTTCAATGCCTGTTGTTTCTTGGGAATTTAATAATGAGATATTCTTAAACTCACTTAGATTCATTAAAGTCACTTGGAATTGTACATCTTTGACCTTGGTTCATCCATTACCTAATGACTGATCTGAGATCATCAGGTCTTTGTGTGTGAATGTGTTCTTGGCTTGGAGAGGAGAAGCAGAATGGTACCCTGTGTATTGTGGAAATCATTTATATAAATAAATCAATATTCAGAAGACCAGATCTATGCCAAATAAGTCGAGATTTAGTGCAGTATTGCAACTGGAGAGATGAGCATACACACAGTATACCTCCACACATCTCTACCCACCAAGACAGGTGAACCGTTTATATACTGGTTGCATGGACAGGTATAAGCTCACAACCGCTCACTAAAAAACACATACATGCACACCAAAGTCCACTTATACACACAAATGGCAGTTAGTTACCAGCTTAATACAAATCCACAGGAAATCCTTAATACAAATTTCACACAACTGATTATTGTAAGTAGTGCAAATGATTAATTATTGAGCATCACTTAACTCTTATGCAGATAAATACATTTTGTAGTTCCACACAATGTAAAGAGCTAGCTTAGGAAAGGGACTGTGTGTGATACAGAGTGATATTATGTGTTTTTGTGATACAGTGAGCTGGTGACATGTTGCCTGCTGTCCAAAACCGTCACATTAATGTGTCTGCTACCAGTCATTCTCTCATAGGAAATGCATATGTCCTGGGTGACACAGGGATTATTTTCTAAGAGACACATTGGAAAACTTGGACCTTAAATGAATTCCACTTTCACAGGATTTAATGATTGGAATGATTTGCTAGGGTAACAAACAACTGTCACACAGTCTGTTTAATTGCTGTCGGTACGGGTTACATTGCTATAAAGGGAGTCTCTTAACCGCTCATTAGCTTACAGGCATTTAGCGGATAAACTCTTAAGGGCATGTTTGTTGCGCTACACAGACCTCTGGCAGTCTTTAAAAATTTAATTGGGTCATAACATTACACCATTCTGAATGTGTGAAGCAAAAAATAAAACAATATAAAAACAATACTGCTGTTCATCCTCTCTGTTGTGCCCAAGCAAGGAAACCACCTCTATACATAGTGCAGCTTTAGCTTGTCTGATGTATAACAGGGAAATAAAAGGCAGTGTGCTAGCATATGCGCACCATCTCCAAACTGTCACTTTTGACAGCTGAATGATCAAACTCAGGAATGTCAGTTTTGACAGCAGATGATGAAACCTAGTCCCTCCAAGTCAAGAGCTGGTTGTCATCTGCAGTCGGCTCACAGAAGCTGAGCGGATGCTGAGGGAATAACCTGAAAACCTCAATTCAACAGTTTAAATATCTGCATAGAAATCATGAATATACAAACTCTAGCCATGAGTCAGAACTGAACATAGCACCAGTTTTTCCACTCCAACTTAATAATTGCAGCTAGTGCTTATTGCCTTCGCAAACTTCAAAGCTGTGAAGTCCAGTGCCAAGAGAGAATGTGAAAGCTGAACATATTCTCCTGATGGCGCTCATCTGTCGAGGTCATGGAGTTGGCATACAATATGCAGTAATGAAGGGGCATGAGCTCCTGGAGAAGAGCTTCTGTCCCTTCTGATTGTATCATGGAATTGTGAGTGACCTTCAGAGGTTAATTTAACTGACATGCACGGTAGAAAAAACAGAGTTTGTTTAATATAATTTCATTTACAGTTGAGGTCATAAGCTTACATACACCTTGCAGAATCTGCTAAATGTAAGATCATAAACCTTGCATTTAGTTTTTTATTTAGTACTGCCTTGAATAAACTATTTCACATAGCTATAGTACATATAGTATAGGGGATGAACAGGATGATTGGTGTAAATATATATTATTTTTGTCTTCTGGGAAACATGCAAATATATTATGCCGTTTCTGAAGGGCAGTACTAAATGAAAAAAAACAAGATCTTTAAACAAAATAATAACAAATTATGTTATTAATGTAAACTTATGACCGCAACAGTATGTAGCTATTAAATCCTTAACCGAAATAAAAATTGTTCTGCTGTGTGAAATGACACACTAAATATTTATGTATCATTTAACCCAAAATAATATTGAAAGTATAACTAGTGTAAGTATTAAATTAGTGTTAGAGGAGGAGTTACAGTTAATTTATTTATGTTTTCTTATTGCTAGCCTGCTGCATCATATTACTAAGAGGTGAAATAGTGGGTGACTGTGAATAGGGTGAAGGAGATTTTTTGGCTTTTATGAGGCAGAGGTTGACACAACCACTGTTGTGTGGTCAGAGGCAGTTTTGAGTTTTGATGGTAATCGTACTAATCATGAACATGTGACTCACTAGTACTTTGTTAGTTCTAGGCAGAATGATACAGAATTGCATTCGGGACATATGAAATCACTCTGTGTTTTCTTTTCTTGGTTCCAGGTCCCCAAGTCTCGCTCACGTCAGCATGTCTGCTCTTGTACATTTGTATTTATAAGCTGAAGTTGTCCCTTGGCACCCCTAATATTGTCCTTGAAAGCAGAATGTGGCTAAATCATTTGAGGCTCTGGGAAGACAGGAGAGTCTGTACTAGATAGCAGATTTACAGAGTCGTCATGCATTTACAGTCCTGTAAAACTGTGACCAGCCCTGGTTTTGCACATTGTAGTGTTTTCCTGCTCTAACACAACTACTCCAACTCAGATATATGACTATTTTTATGTGATATTGTTAAAAGCACTTGTGTTGTTGGTTTAATACTCTGATGGAATGTGAATCTTTCTCTATAAGAACAGTACTGCACCTGTATGGACCTTTTTCCGCACTTCCTTGTTGACGGATGCAGAAGCATATGTAGTAGCGTTTCAATATGTCTGGTGAGATAATGCACAATGGTGGATCAGTGCAGTGTCTCTTAATGCACAAATAATTAAAGCAAACATTCATAATTGAGCTTTCACTTCTTTTCCACCAATATAGAGGCAAAAGTTCCAACTTGCTTTTTACTGATGACCTTTTGATCCAAAATAGACCTCTAATAGATGGGTTAGTTTTGCTGTCACTCATTCATTTCAGTTCCTAATCAATGTTCAAAGTGGCAACAGGAATGCTGCTCTTCATTACAGGATATGACAACGCAGTGGTTGTGAAAAAGATGCATTCAATTAGGCTTTTTAAAACTACAGAGTACAGGTGTAGGCACTCTGTGGATTTCAACCCTGTACTCTTACAAAAAATATGAACATAAGAAGGAAAGTAACAATTCTGCCATCTCTTTGATAGACTTTCTTTTTATTCTTTGCCTTTTGTCACAATATTTTTTTTTTCTCTCACATCAAGGTGTTCCTCTGAAACATAAATGTTAGTAGTAGTATTCTATTTTTTCTTTTTCCCTCCTTATTTTTTCTCATCTGTTTTTTTCTCTTTCTCCATCTGGGCTATTATGGTTTTGTTCTAGTGTCTGGAGCCATCGGGGACCCCCTGCAATTTATCCCCTGTAGGCAGCGTATAAAAGAAGAAAATAGGATTCCGGAGATAATCACAGTGGGATGCCCATATCTGCCAAACACACAGACATTAAACCAAGGCAAAGCTTCATGAAGATTAGACCCATTAGACTCAGGCTGTGAGATTATAAACAAGCCAAAGACAACTTAATAGGGAGAGGTGCCACTCACTTTAAAGTCAAAAGTTCATATTTAACTAGATTTGTATTTCCTCAAGTTGATACACAGTGATTGAAAGAAAGAATGAATGAATGAAAGAAAGAAAGAGTAGTTGAAGAACAAATGAAGAAAACAGAAGGAAGTGGAAAATAAATAAGCAGTGGGGGCTGAATGGAGGAGGGGGAAAAAAAGAGAAATTAAGGAACAGTAATGGAGAATTTATGGGAGAGACAAAGAATGTGAGAAAAAAAGAAAAATAAAATAAGGGAATGGAAAAGAAACCAGTAAAAGAGAAACATAAATGGATACAAGATGGAAACAGAGTGTGAGGAAAATGAGAGATAAAAAGAGAGAAGAAAAAAAACCCAAAGATAAGCAAAAGATAGAAGAAGAAATATGGAAAGAAAGAAAAAAGAGAAGGAGACAAGATCGAAGAGAAGCGGATCCTACTGCAAATCTTTGATCGACCTAAATGTGAATTGACGTTCAGATTCCTGTTGTTTTCTTAGAATCCAGCAATTTCCAATAGCATGTAGCTTAAAATATTCAGAAAAAAGAGAGAGCTGAGTACAAAGTTTGAATAAGACTTGAAACTTTAATGACTTGTTATAATGTGAACCATACTTGAAGCCACAAAACTCATACAAACTCATATTTTGTCAAAATGATTAAGATACTTAAAGAGAAAAAGAATGTATGTTCACGTAGGTGAGATTAGTCCTATATGAAAATCTTAAAAATGATGGTTTCAGGTAATGGACCTTAATGGAAATTGACTTTGCATCAGATTCCAGATTCCTGTAGATTTCCATTAGGAACCTATGATGGCTGAACTGAAGTGTGTGCTGATGTTTCAGCACCCTGGACAGTGACCGGCTCTACTGGATTGATTTCTCTTCTTTTATCATGTTTTCTTCAGTACTTCTGAGGGAGGTTGCTGAGAGAGAATCCATTATCTAACGTGTGCCAATATTCTACTCAGTCAACTGATGGTGCTTGTTAAATATTTTATGCAAATCTCCCTCAGTCAGATCTTACAGCATTGTGGAGTTGCGTCAAGGAGTCGAGTAAATTATGCACTCCAAAATAAATCATTCAGATTTCATTGTGCTTCAGTGCTGCAGCTGCTTTGTTTAAAAGGAGGGCCCTTTAAGCCTTTCCTTTCTTTACTGTTCAGGACAGCTGTCAGAGACATATAGCACAACCCTGCCCGTTTTTCTCCTTTTCATTTTCTCAACTTGTCTTCTTTGCTCAGGTATGATGGGCTCAGCCTCCTCTCACTTTGAAGATGCACCCTACTGTGAAAGCAGTCTTTTGATTCCTACCCTCCGTTAGTTCAAGCAGTGGCTGTCCTTTGGGTGGTTGAAGGTCTCCATTCTCCACCCCTTCCTTTTTTGTCTCGATTTCTTTTATTCTCTGACTTGCTTTTATAAGGAGAAGCCTTTATCATACTCAGGAAGCTCAAAGTGAAGCTCAAACTTTACTTATACTATCAAATACTGCATGCAGAAGAGAAACATTAAACCGAAAGGTGGAATTTAAATAAAATTTTTTAAAAAATCTGGCCTCTAAAATACTTACATTGTAGGTCAAAAGAAGGTCTATCACTTTTGATCTCTTAATTATCGGCATTACGAAAGCCCCAGGAAATGTTTTATTGAGTCTGTCTTTCATTTGCTTTTAAAAATAGTCATTTTTAAAAGGGGTTAAATGCTTGAATATAGCCTTCTTCTGTCGCTAAGTGGGGATTTATAGTGAGCAATTCCAGCATTATGGACTTGACATTTGCAGTCAAAGTGTAAATATAAAATATAAATTCTCAGAGAATGTATTTATCAGTATATTTTCCTAAACCCCTGAGGATAGAATCCAGACTTCAGAAAAATATCAGTCTACGCATTTTCTGTTTTAGATGAGGGACATATTACGCATTATGCTAGTGACCAAAAAAGGACACGCCTTTTTGGGAGACAGCATACTTTGTACGAATTCCGTGAATTAAAATGCACAAACCAGAAGTAATAATACAAACCGAATGGAGAAGGGTTGGCTTTCCACAGAACATTAAATATTTATTTTATTTTAATATTCGTTTTCGCATTTATGATTAAAAACCATTGTTACAGACATGACAGTCAACACTTTACACTGGAAAAACATTAACAGAGATCTCTAGTGGGTATTTAAACCAAAAAAACCTCTGAGACATCAGTTTAGTAAGGCCCAGGCAATGGTTCATTGCAACTGTCTTTCCTTTAAATTGCTTTTACTAATAATATTTTTTATAAATGATAAGTGATTCTGAATACAGTCTATCCTTGTGTAGCTAAGTGGTGATTTACACTGTTGACCATAGCCACATCAGTGATACTGGCTGCTAAGGAGACAACTTTAAGTGTAGACATGTAGTACTTTGATTTGTGATTTAAGAACATTGCTGTAGTTTATTTAGGCCTGTGGTGCTACTGTGTTGTGCTGCAATGGTCATGGATAAATAACAGTTCAAACTACACTGTATGCCCAAAGGTTTGTGGCCACCTGACAATAATACTAACATGTTCTTGTTGAACATCCCATTCCAGATTTAGGACCCCTGTGCTGGTATAATAATGTCTACTCTTCTGTGAAGGCTTTCCACTAGATGTTGGAGCATGTAGGGATTTGCTCATTCAGCCACAACAGCTGAGGGCTCTTGGTATTGCTCTGTGCATGCCACGGGAGTTCTTCCACTCCAACCTTGGCAAACCATGTCTTCATGGACCTCACTTTGTACACCTGGACAATGGTATGTTGGAACAGGTTTGGGCTTATTAGTTCCAGTGAAGGGAAATTGTAATGCTACAGCATACAACGACATTCTATACATTTGTGTACTTTCAAGTCTGTGGCAACAGTTTGGGGAAGAAACACGTACAGTATGGTTGTGATGGTCATGTGTCCACATACTTTTGGCCATATAGCAGACTTTCTGTCTGCGAGGTCAGATTAAGTGATACTATGAGCCAGGTGCAGTTTGTATGGTATTACTGCAGAGTTTTATTACAGTCTATCTTACCATATAGTACTATGGCACTGGAAAATAAGTTCACTGGCAATACAACAATCCGAAATTCACCCGTGGGGTGGGTAATTTGTGCCTGTCACTTTTTCACATACAAGTAGCCAGTTGTAATATGATATCAAAGAGCTAAATGACTATTTATTGTTCTGACTCTTAAAATCTGGGTACTTGAGTTTCCTAAACATTAGGGATGGTTGATGACACTCAAAATGTACTAACAAACCATTTATGCTTGTTGATGCTTGATGTGCATTATATTCAATGGGTTACTAAATCAAGCAGAAAGACTAATTAAGGATTTTGAAAAAAACTCCTTTCATCGGCTAGAGTCTTATTTTCCCAGTGATAGGATAAATCTTTTATTTCTCTTCAATAATTGCACTTGTGCAATCATCTAGCATAATCACAGGCCTCCTGCAGGTATGAGTTAATTGAAAGTGTAAGAAATTAATTGGAATTTGAAATGAATTCAAATATAATAGCCGTCTTTCCCTAAAGTATATTATCTGCATGCAATGAAATTGTGTTCTGGCTCTGGCATGACTCTGTGGATAGTTGTATTGGTATGAGGTCTGGGAAATCGGATCACTGAATCTCTGATTGAACAAAGCTAAGAACATTTGGGTGAGAGGTGAGGAAATCCCATCTGTTCTCCTTCTAAAACTGGTGAAGGAATAAAGGCCTGGTCTGGGAAATTCCTACAGAATTTGGATCCAGCATTAATGCAATACACTTGCTTCTGAATTTGGAGGGAAGTTAGATCTTCAGGAACATGGCTGGTGATCAGTAGTCTGAGCTGACATATTGTACTTTAGCATTTTCTAGTACCAGGCACAAAATAAGAGAACTGATGAGATAGAGGTTGGCTGTTTGAAAACATTTGGTCTCCATTTACACCATTTCAGAATACAATTCCATTTTTACATTTACATGTACTCATTTGTCTAATGCTTCAAAGTGACTTACAATTGAGACTAGGTACAACTGAGAATTTGAGGGATTAAGTTTGATCAAATGGCAGCTTGATGCTGGGTTTTTGAACATACAGTATGATCGTCCAATCAGTAGTCCAATGCCTTAACCTATGAGTTAACTCTACCCTAGTTGCATAATACAAAATTGGAAACTACCCTTCCTCTAACCACCCTTTAAGGGAGTTAAATTGGTGTAATATTTGTATCATATTTATACACATCTACATTTAAGTGCTTGTTTCCCATTTGGAGGCCTAATATAATCTAATCAGTTCTTACAGGAATTGTCAACTCTAGCACATAATTGCATTTGTTGCTAAGCAGCAAAGCATGGTCAGTTTACTTGGGACAGCAGAATGCACAGACCAAAGAAGGGTGTAGAAGAAGAAGAAGACCATTCAAAGAAGACCCTGCTTTGGTCTGTGCATTCTGCTATCCCAAGTTAACTGATCTGACAGACAGATGGAGCATATTAACCAAAAAAATGTTCAATATATCAGGCTCAGTCTATTTCTTTCCCTTTGCCATAGTCTCATAATGTCACCAGCATTCAACCCTTACTGAAGGGCTAATCACTCTGAGTTATTGATATCATTTCACTTGCACGTGATAGAGGCTTGAGTTACTAAAATTAAATCAGTTTTGCCAATCAACTTGCTGCCCTCCATTTCCACCTTACTAAAGCCTCTTTATGTCCTATTTTCAGTGATGCCCTAGATACATTATTTAGAGATTGTAAATATCAGGGGATAGACCCTTATTAGTTTTTTAGATTGTGGATTCGAAAACTTTTAGCATATTATTTGTTTCTTTTTAAAAACATATATTTTCCCTATGTATTTCCTATACATTGAAATCTGAATTATATTGTGGTTCTGCTACTAAAATTGTGAATATTGGCAATGAAAATTCAGCCCCTGGCCGTTTCACATCTGAGATGTTGGTTGCTAAGGGCAACAGTTTCATGCCCATTTGCAAATCTAAGTGTATTCCTTAAGCAAATCTGTCAGCATAAAAGATCCATCATTAGATCTGTGATGAGAATCACTGTTGCTTTCGAGTGCAAATGAGACCATCGAGCATTGTGAACTGTGGCAGTGACTAAATAAAAATGAGTAATCACTACTCAGATGTTTTTAAACGTCGTATTCATTTATCTGAATTAAGTTATGAGAACTCATTTACTGAAGGTTGTTTGAAGAACTCATTTTTGTTGTTAATTCTTTTGTGTGTGAAATTTTAAGTACAACTCATATGATTCAAGTTTTAATTACTCAAATTATATTAGTTGAAACCTAGACCTTGGCATGTTCTTTCACCTAACCTCAATTCAGTTAGTTAACAAATCGTGAGCAATGTAGGCCAGAGGTATTCAGTTAAAATGTGTAAATAAAAGTCCAATTTCATAAACTTCCTTCCTTCTTAAGGACTTGATAAGCGAGCATTATGACTGAAGGGTGACATCAGGTTACCTTTAAGGCTTGATTAATAATGATTAGTAAATGACCAATAATCAAATAATACATGCGGCACTGTTGTGCAGGGGGAAGTTGCCAACTTACAGCTCCCTGCTGCTGTTTATGCTGTACTGCTTACAGTTCCACTACAGCAAATCAGCTTGCACCACCACATTTGTCTAATACAGACACAAGTATTCTTACAGTATGTCTCCTCCCTTGTAATCGTGCTTCATGTTTCAGCAAATTAGAGCTCTCTCTCTCTCTCTCTCACACACACACACACACACACACACACACACACACACACACACACACACACACACACCCACCAACCAACCAACCCAGATTCTCTTAAACCTCACTTTTCCCCTAATGCAGTCTACAGCAACCTTCTGTCTAGGCCAGTTTAAATCCCATTACTGTCTTTCTGATCTCTGACTGTCATTTACCCTCACTCAGTTCTTACAAACACATTGCCACAGACCAAGATTAGGAAAGGGTTTTGAAGTGTTAGTTGCTTCTGGGAGTAATTAATGGCCTGGAGCATCAACATGGACCTGTTGTGGATTTGTCAGGAGTTCATTTCTGGAGACTGGTCTAAGTGAGATAGTGCCCCTCTAGCTGTGAGGAAGAGTAATTTAAGGGTTCTCCATGCTTTTTCTGTAGTAAAGTGTTTTCTTGGCCCAGATTTTCCATGAGTGAGCATTTTGGGTTGTAGTGCAGACAATGTACAGGCAGTGGTGGCTGAAAATAGAAATGGCTTACATGTCTGGTATAACTTTGGTTTATAATTGTTTTGGCCAGCCAGTCGTCTCACTTTTCTCAGGACCACAGCACTTTAGGAATGATATGGCAGTGGATAATTAACTTCCAACAGAGCAGTGATGGGAAGTATCATTTCATACTGCAAACAGCTGGTGCAGGCTGGCAGAGACAGATAGACACAACACGTCTCTATCAGAGCAACACAAAAATATACTCAAGCATTATTACAGGCAGGCACTTTACTGCTAGCTGCATGCTATTGTGCACATGCACAATATATACATTCCTTTATCACCACGTGGCTGTTTCCTACACTTAGAAATCAGTCCACTAGCATGGATTCTCTATTTAAAGCTTGCCAAGTGACACAAAACCCCCATTTCTCCCCATTACACTCACAGTAAAACTATACCTAAATGGAACATATAATTAAACATTTGTTTAACTGATTAGGGACTTCAGTCTTTAGAGCCAGGAACTCTTGGTACTTTGTGCATTACACAAATTAGTTTGTAATTTTCACTCATTGTTTTTGTAGAGCTTCCAGAGAACTGGACGGACACTAAGGAGACCCTGCTGGAGGGAATGGTGTTCAATGTGAAGTACCTGGGCATGACGTTGGTGGGTCAGCCTAAAGGAGAGGAAATGGCTGCTGCAGCCATCCACAGGATTGTCTCAATGGTTAGTTTCCATCAATGAGCGAAGCTTATATATCCAGATGTCGTTTAAAATTTGTACTTAAGGAAACCTGAATGGAAATGTAAGTTATCAGCTTTGTTCGAATTGTTGATCTTAACAGAAGATGCTAAAAAAATTATTTAACCAATGACAGAGTACAAAACAGTAGTAACAAGGTGCAACAATTATTAAGACTTTAAACATATATTAAACAGTTTTAGATATCAAGCCATTTCTAAAAATGACATTTATTTTTCCTTTCTAAATAGCAAGGTACTTTCATCAGAACCACATGTTAAATATTACGTGAAGTAAATGAGAACTTCTAATAATACAAATTTCTTATTATACTATAAAGCTAATATACTGCTGTATCAGCCTATAGCCATCAGTAATGTTCAGTTATGTGACTTAAACATTGAAGTGTAATTAATTTTCTCTTAATAGTGGTGACAAATTTGTTGTTAATTACTTTGCAGCATTAGTTTGCAGCAGTATCTCAGAATCGTATTGTTCAGATTTCATCAATGTCAAAGACTATTTGCTAGTATTTCTGTGAACTCCAGAAACACAATCTCACTCACACCTCTGTTGAACAGTCCGTACAGGATTTTGCAGAGTTCTTTTGTGATTGTTGCAGCCAAAAATGCTTGATTTTGCTGCAGTTTGTTTTTCAAAATTTGTGATGCAATTTGGAGTTTTTTGTGCTTTTTTTTTGCGGAAAACTCTTTGAATTGGCGAAATTGCAGTTGCATGAAATGGTTTTGCTCGGTCTTTCGCAGTGACGTTTGTTGGTAAATAAGATCTTGGAGCTGTAGTCATGTTCGACACGTTAAAGAGGGGTTTGGCTAAATGCATGTTGTGATGATGTCACATGACGTGTTTTGGCCCAAATCTGCGGATAATCTGCGGTAATTTTGAAAAATTGCAAGATCCTTTGAATATCACTTGATTTTGCATGAAGATATAAAATTACAACACCCCGTCTTCTTTTACTGACGTTCAGTTACGTAGTGACAAACCGCTCCAAATGGAGAATTATTCGGGGCTAAAGAAAAAATTTTGGGGACAAAATGTTATTTTAAAAACGCATTTGACTTAATATTATTTTCTTAACAATAAATTTGTAATGCAATCAATGTAATTGTATTGATATCAGTAACTGTTATTAAATTACACACATTTAAAATGCAATGCGTTACATTATGCGTTATCAGAAAAAGTCATTAGATTACAGTTACACCCAACTCTGACTGAGAGGGTCTGTGGATTTTATGTTACACTTAAAGATGTCCCTGCCTACAAATTTGAGTCCCTGAGTCCTGCTGTAGTTAAAAGCAGAACTAAAGCTTAATGGTACAAGTTACCACTTTAAAGCTTACCTGAATATGAGGTTAGGATAGCATTGATCCATTTTAGAAGGAAAACCAGACAAGAATGTGTGTCCCTCAGTTGTGTCCCTCTTCCCATGGAGACACACCTTCTGAATGGGATTACGTTACTTATTTAGAGAGGGATTCAGGACTAAGCCGAATTCATGCCAGAAGCAGATTTGTTTTCTCAGTGTGGTACAGCTGAATCCATGTCACAGAGAGACATTTATTATGTCAAACAGACTCATGCTGCTAAGATCTGACTCCCAGAGATTACACACTGGCTCGAGTCTAGCTGCTAGCTAGTTTTTCCATTCCCGGACATTGACTGTTGTCTCATGGGCATAGTAAAGGCCCTCCAGATATAGTTTGCCTGATTTCCTCATTTTCTTTTGTCCTTGAGAAAATTCTCTCTATCTCTGTGCTTTGAATCACACACTCCTTCCCCTATGCTCTATGGTACTGTTAGCGCTTGTGTATCTCAATAAACTGTTCCAGTGGGTTTTTAATTAGCTCACTTAAGCTTCTTACCGGCAGATTTGTACATACAAGTGAGGTGTTTTTGCTTAAATGAATTTTACAATCAGAAGATAACACAACATATAATGTACTTATATATTCAGGCATTAGATTTGTTTCTCTGACTTTTACAGGCTCGATCCAGTGCAAAGAAATTTCGGAAGGTCACCCTCACCGTTTCCCCAAAAGGGATCATCATTACAGACACAGAGTCCAGCGATCTCATAGAGAACGTGTCTATTTACAGGTAGTAATGTATCGTTTCTTATAAGGGACCCTGTTGTAAACACCATGTTACATTTTAGAAACTAACAATACAAGAAATAGACAGCTCCAACCTGTTACAGTGGTTTTGAAAGGAAGTTGTTCAGTGTACTTGCAAGTTTAAAAAAAAGAATTTATATGCTAGATAATTTATTCGAAGCTCGTCCTGGTTCTACCGTGATTAATCATTGTGCTGTGTTCGAGTCAAGCTTCCGTCTATGATGTTTCTGGTCAAAATTGACTGTGCCCTTTTTAAACTTTTTATGAAGCATTTTAAAAATATGAATGATCACTCTGTTACATTACACCCATTCTCATTAATTATTACAAGGTTTGCATTGCTTTTTGGAATTTGTAGGTTTTATGTTTGATTGGTTTGGGGTACTGTAGTACAGAGACAAGAGATAAACCTTGCTCAGTAATTATCAAAGACTGGTATTATTAATAAAGCTATTATACTTTATTATAGCTATTACACTTTATTATACTTTAGCTATTATACTTGCTTTTTAATCGTTACAAATTTAATCAGGTTAAAAGGTAAAACTATACGCCAAACACTCACCTAAAAAGCAGAAAGATTTTTATTAATCATTTAAATCATCTTGGAACTCGTAACCATAATGTTCTTATGTGCTTCTTTTTATATTATTAGTTTTTTTAAAAAAGATTTCTTTATTTATTTTATAGTCAGCTCGGTTTTGTCCAGTTGTCTTGATTTGTTAATAATAAAATGTTTATATTACTTTGTAGTTTTTACCATTACACACAGTAATGTATTTTAATTTATGTTGTTCAAAAGCATAAAAAAAAAAAATAACGATAATAAATCTATCACTTTGGTGTGTCATCACACTGTTTGAGCCAAAAATGTTTATTTCAGTGCATCTGTACTTTTCTGTGATCACAATCATACAATGTTTTTATGTGCTGCTGAAGATGTGGTGCTCTGGTGTTGTTTTCCACTGTAGGAGCTGAAGGAATATTAAGGACTGATGCTAGAAAGCTGCTTGTGTGTGTAGAGATACTGTAGGTGTTGAGGAGTATTAAGTGAAGAGCAGGTCTCTGACTGCTGCTATGCTGATGTTTTCTTATCAGCGGTACCAGAGACACAGGGTGCTTCTAATTTCTTTAATCACGCCTCTTTGTTTCCTGTTTCCTTGCTTCACTTCCTCGTTTCTTAGCTCCTCTGTCTGAGGATGCAAGGAAAGCAAACAAGGTCAGGAGGACTCGAGGACTAATTTGTTTGTTTAATGTGACATCAGTCTAAAGTGTTTTGACTTATTGATGATGTGCTGCACAGAGCATAAAGAGTCTGCACATACACAGCACCATGTCATTACCCATGCAAGAAACATCAATTAAAACAGCACTGCATGTGCACATCACATATTAAGTGTTGATGTTTTATTCTATACAATATTGAACTGGTTTCTCATATTTGCATTTTTAGGCTACGAATTTACATGTGGGACGCACAGTGACTTAGTGCTTAGCACGTTCGCCTCACACCTCCAGGGTCCGGGGTTCGATTCCCGCCGGGGCCGTGTGTGTGGAGTTTGCATGTTCTCCCCGTGCTGCGGGGGTTTCCTCCGGGTACTCCCCCAGTCCAAAGACGTGCATGGTAGGCTGATTGGTGTGTCTAAAGTGTCTGTAGTGTATGAATGGGTGTGTGAGTGTGTATGTGATTGTGCCCTGCAATGGACTGTCCTGTCCGGGGTGTACCCCGCCTTGTGCCCGATGCTACCTGCGATTGGCTCCAGGTTCCCCCGCGACCCTGTAGAAGGAGTAAGCGGTAGAAGATGGATGGATGGATGGATGGAATTTACATGTATACCCGAGTAAGCTTGGGATATACATGTAAGCTTGGGAGAGATGAAGCATTTATGGTCATGTCCCTCACTACAATAAAGAAAATCTCTCTTTGTAGGAAGCAATTGAGTTTATCATTGATCTAGAAGCATCCTTCATTAGCATCCTTACAAATGACAGACTTTGTTCGATTTCCAGGTCAGAGGGTAACGAATGTATAGGAGTGATAAGAGAGGAGTGTTTTCCTCCTCCCCCTCCATCCTGGTCATCACACTAGCTACACTCCTGTTGGTCACACCATGTGTCCTGCCAGATTCTTCACTTTTCTGTGGTCTTCTCTCTGCATTATTAATAGTCTAAGAAAATGAAAGGAGTGGAGTTGGAAATACACATAACTAGCCCCTCTAGATGTTTTTCTTCTCTTTTGCACTTGGCTTATTAGGATCCTCTCCTGAGGGAATGCAACACTCCCTGGAGCGCTGGATTTCTGTGTCAGATGCGGCCAGTGCAGACTTTGATCCCGGACTCAGCTAGATTTCAAAGAGACTTGAAAAGCAAGGTTTATTATTTGTTGATCAGTCAGAGAGGTACTTTGTCAGTCAGTTGGAGAGTAATGGTACAGGATATGTACTGCTGTACAAAAAATTTTTTATTTACATATATATATATATATATATATATATATATATATATATATATATATATATATATATATATATATATATATATAGTTTATGCTGTCTGTACTCCTTTTATAGTTAAAATACTACTAAAATACTATTGTTGTCCTGCCACAATAAAATATAAATAAAAAAACCAAAACAAACAAAAAAACACCCATTAGGAATGTCCGGATGAACAATGACTAATTGATAGTTAATAGTAGAAGCAAACAATATTAATATTAATATTCAAGCAAACAAGCCAGTTGGAGAGAGAGAGAGGAGGGGTTAGGAGATACCAGGAAAGAGCTTGGCTTTAATGATCTGTTTATGCATCCTTCTTCCTATTTATGTATCCAGCACCCATCTCTCTTCCAAAATAGTGCTTGCAAATAAAAGGCAAGAAAACAATTCTTTCTGTTTTTTGGCCAAGAATAAACTGTCTGTGATCTTTTTCACTTATGCGTGATATTTGTTTATATAGCACAAGACTTCACATTTTCATTTTTTAAAAATCGCACCGTTTAGCACTTCATGATGTAGCATTGTGTTTATGGTTGTTTGCATTTATTCATTATTTATTCATAACTCTTTTATATGAGGTCTTTGTAGATTAAAGTAATTCGTTGGTGAGGTTGCGTATTGTTTGTTTTTTCCTAAAGCCTGACGTCTGCTCAGTGTTTGTGTAATGAGATTTGGCATGGCTCTCTATCAGCTGTGTGGGATTTCACTGACGGGTTAAAACTTGCTTTGGCTTTGCTCCCACTGTGCCAGTGCTAATGTATTCAGCCCTACTGTGTGTAACAGAACATAAGCAGGCAGACTCCCACTTCACTAAAGCAGTTAAATCTCTGCTAAAGCACACAAATCCTGTTCATAAATCTTGTTTTACTTTTGTTTTATCAGTAACCTGGATTTTTATTAAGATTAAAAATTCCTCAAAGGTCAATCCTGAAACACTGACAAAAAAATTCCCTCCACATCTCCTTATGTTGATTCCTGAGGGAACAAGATACCCCAGTTTCTCAGTTTTGCAGCTTAGTCAGAGTTAACTAATGCAAATCCGTTTGTGTGTCTTTATTGTTTATGACAGTTCTGCGTCGACTCACATGCACACCAAATGTCACTGTGTTGTGGCTGAAATTGTAAACACATGCCTTCCTGCCTGAAATCTGTGAATTGTTTTTTCCATTTCAGTGGAAAATCACATGGGGCAGTTTGGGCTTGGCGGTTAAGGCTCTGGGTTACTGATCGGAAGGTCGGGGGTTCAAGCCCCAGCGCTGCCAAGCTGTCACTGTTGGGCCCTTGAGCAAGGCCCTTAACCCTCTCTGCTCCAGGGGCGCTGTATCATGGCTGACCCTGCGCTCTGACCCCAACTTCCTGACATGCTGGGGTATGCGAAGAATTGAATTTCACTGTGCATATGTATATGTGACCAATAAAGACTCATTATCACATGAAGTAAAATGAGAAATTTTGCTTACTTCTTGATGACTACCCCCCTTTTTCTGCTAACAGAACAGCCTCAATTCTTCATGCCATGGATTCCACAAGGTGTTCGAAACATTGCTTTGAGAACCTGGTCCATGTTGACATGACTGCATCACAAAATCATTGCAGATTTGTCAGCTGCACATGCTGTGTGTCTCCCATTCTACCACATCCCAATGGTGATCTATTAGATTCACATGTGGTAACTGAGGAGGCCATTGAAGTACACTGAGCTTGTTGTGATGAAACCAGTTTGAAATTTGTGCTTTATGAAATGGCATATAACCATGCTGGAAGTAGTGATTGTGGCCATAAAGGGATACACATGATCAGCAGCATAGTCAGATAGACTGTGGCATTCAAACAATGCTTGATTGGTATTAATGAGCACAATGTGTGCCAAGAAAATATTCCCCACAACACCAGTCTGAACTGGTCCATACAGTAGATTCATACAGTTGATGCCAAATACTATCTGACCTTACTATCTGCATGTCTCAATAGAAATCATCAGACCAAGAGATGTTTTTCCACTTTTCAACTGTCCACTTTTGGTGGGCATGTGCCCACTGTAGCCCCATGTAGACTCCTGTTCTTGGCCGACTGGAATCAAACCCAATGTGGACCGCTGCTATTGTAGCCCATCTGTCCCAAGGTTTGATGCTGAGTGGATAATTGCATAAATAAGCAGGTGTTCCTAATAAATTGACCAGTGCATGTAATGTCGAATGTCTGAATCTGAAATCCAGGACAATGTTTCCACTAAATTATTCAACAGGATTTGAATGGATATCGTTTAAAATTCCAAGAGAACTTCAGTTAGTTAGGTGGAGAAACTTTATTTGGAATTTTACCCTCCCCCTTGCTGTTTATGAAGTTTAGGACTGCATTACTGATGAAGATAAATAACAACTTGCCTCACGCATCATTACATGAAAGAAGAGTGAGAGAGGATGAGAAGGAGAGAGAATGAGCGAGATTAAGAGGGTGTCTTTGGCATTGCTATTTAGGTCGGATATCAGTAATAACGCAGGACGGTTATATATTGTGACCGAGAGAGCTAAGCCCTGGATTGATATACCAAATAGTTGACTCTTGCCTTTAGCGGTACATCAGTTTTTCACCCCTATTTTACAGAAAATAGTTTGTGTATCCTATCAAGTGTTCCAGAGGCCTTGGAGGGAAAACGCCCCACATCACCACAGTTCCTCCACCATAATTAATAGAGGAGTTCTTTTATGAATAACCACCCATGCTTTTATGGCATCTTGTTTTTTGTTGTATCATCTGACCATAGAACTCAATTTAAGTCAGATGTCTATGTCCAGCAAGAACTCCAGGTTCTTACATTTGTGGTTAGATGAAAGAAAAGGCTTTCTTCTTGCATCAATTCCAAATATTTTGTTGGCATGGAGGTGGCATCCAATCCCAGATTTTGAGACTGGGTGACCCCCGAATGCTACAGTTTTCCACAACCATACTCCTCGGAGAAGCTCCAACCACCCTCTTCACTGTGTGTATGGGCAATTTATACTTGCATCCTCTTCCAGACAGCCACATCATTACATTTTTTTTTCTCTAAAAATGATTATAATTTTCAGTCATATTTATATGTGTCACCTCATATTTATACTCCAGTGATGCAGGAAGCATCATAATTGATACATGTGGTTTAAAAATATATTTTCAATGAGATTTCAAAATAAAATTGTAAGATACATTTTTAATAAATATACATTAATTATAGGTTAGATTCTCTCATTTTCTCTCATTCATTTTTTAAGTACCCACAAGGCATTTTTTCATAGCCATTTCCTTTAGCCAAGTCTGACAATAATTTTGGAGTTGACTGAATGTTGACCAGAGTTTTCTTTGCTGATCATACCAGCATCTCAAAGACATAATCCTACTTTATATTTTAACTGCACTATAGTTGGATTTAAAAGACAGGAAGGTAGGTCAAAAGTATGTGGACACCTGACCAATCACACCCACATGTGCTTGTTGAACATCCCATTAAAGATTCAGTCCTCCTTTACTGTTATAATAGCCTCCACACTTCAGGGAAGGCTTTCCACTAGATTCTGGAGTGTGGTTGTGGGGATGTGTTCATTCAACCACAAAAACATTAGTGAGTTCAGGCACTGATGTCAGGCGAGGAGTCCTGGGGTGCAGTCAGCATTCTTTGAGGTTGAGTTCAGGGCTCTGTTCAGGACACTCGAGTTCTTTCACTCTAATCTTGGCAAATCATGTCTTCATAGACTTTATTTTGCACTGTGATGCTGGAACAGGTTTAGGCCTTTTAGTGCCACTGAAGGGAAATTGTAATGCTACAACATGCAAGTACATCTAATACAGTTGTGTAACAGGGAAATTAGTGATATGATGTTCATGAATGATTCATTCATTTTGAATGAATCTTTATTATGACTCAAGAACAATGAGTTGTCAGAGAGTGATTAGTTTCCGGATGAACAGACAGACAGACAGAGAGAAAGAGATTTTAATTATAGTCTCTGAAATGAATGAAAATGACTCGAAAAAATTTTCGTTCATTTCGCTGCACAAGATTCAAAGATCCGAGTCAGTAAAATGATCCAAATTTTCCATCACTAAGGGAAATCATATTTAAATTTTAATTAATTATTTAGTTTTTACAATGAGAGCTTGGAGCACTAAGAACATGGCTAGAGGAGCCAGAGGAAATGTTCCCAAGAAGATTACCAGCAAAGAAATGCACACCAGCACAGAGCAAGTTTGACTCAAGACTGAGCATTGAGTGAGTGGAAAGCTGTTTTTAAATAGACTCAGGCACAGGTGGTGATGATTCCCACTTTTATAATTAAGACCTTGCTCTCTGGCTCCCTCTGGTAACAGGAACCTGTCACCCAATATCTTTGGTTACTTTCTGCATCCCTCTATTGCTGGTACAATGCCGAACCAGCTGTCCCATGACTAATCGTGTGCGTCCAACTTTGTGGCAACAGTCTCGTTTTATGGGTGTGACAATCAGGTGTCCACAAACTTTTGCCCATGTAGTGTATAACTGGTAGGTGTCTAGTGAGCAATCTGAAAGAATATCTTCTGTGGATTATATTCTATGGATTAGAGCTACTCCCAAACACAAGGTTTCTTGTTGATATTGCATTCATCACATTGCAGAAACAATGGACAAGTGGACTTTGTATGTACATGCTTCAATATAATTTACATTCTTATATATCTTACATGATGAGTACAACAGGATTTAATGTGACTTTGTAATGAGGACGTGAATTGGATATGTATGATTTTTCACCAAGGATCTTGACCTTACACATTATTTCGGCATTTATTTAAAAGTAGCAGTTTTTTTAGCAGTAGTGATGAAGGACAGTTTGTCAAAGGCAAACAATCTTTTTATGTTTGCAAATCAATCAAATCTGCGTATACAGATATGTATGGGACACATACAGTGTCAGTGACACCCATCATGATTGGTAATCCTCATAATGAAGAAATTCTCAATTCTGTATTATTACTTGATCTTCTGGAATAAAGACAGACCTTCAGATAAGCCTCACATGTACACATAAACATCACTGTCTCTTTCAGAAGGATTTTCTTTACGCCTGTTATTAATTTTCTTCTTATGTACTAATTAATTACTAATTAATAAATGTTATTGCTTTTCTTTGTAGAATCTCCTACTGCACGGCTGATAAAACTCAGGATAAAGTCTTTGCCTACGTCTCACAGAGTGAGTTCAGTGAAACTCTGGAGTGCCATGCCTTCCTCTGCCAAAAGAAAAAAATTGTGAGTCTGTGTCGCAGATGAATGTAACTACAATTTGAGTGCAAAAGTTAATTACACCTTATTATAATTTATTGCCCCAATTATTATTTGTAAATTACCAGATAATGTATCATTATGTGTAAACACACCCACATGTACATGCAAATTACTTCTCTTTAATTGAGATATTGGCAAATTAGTGTGTTTTATATAAGAAACTGTACAACAATATTAGTATAAAATTGCCAAAGATATCCTATGTTAAGATATCAAAAATAAAAGAAAACAAAATATTACCAAAGTTAGTTATTTAATTTTATTTGAACTTCTTGTTGCACTGGATGTCTTGTAGATGAATTATCAAATTTTCCTCTTTTTTAAAAAAAAAAACAACAACAGAAAACTTGTCTATTCCATTTTATTAAAATATTTAATCGGGGGTTCGATTCCCACCGTGGCCCTATGTGTGCGGAGTTTGGATGTTCTCCCCGTGCTGTGGGGGTTGCCTCCAGGCACTCTGGTTTCCTCCCCCAGACCAAAGACATCCATGGTAGGCTGATTGGCATGTCTAAAGTGTCCGTAGTGTATGAATGGGTGTGTGAATGTGTATGTGATTGTGCCCTGCGATGGATTGGCACCCTGTCCAGGGTGTACCCCTGGGATAGGCTCCAGGTTTCCCCATGACCCTGAAGAAAGGATAAGCGGTATAGAAGATGGATGGATGGATTTTGTTAATAAGTTATGTAAATGAACATAAAAAGAATCACATTTATATTTACTGCTGTTTCTTTTCCCCTACCAACACTACTACTAGAGCTACAGAGGCAGTATACAGGAGTCAGTACTGAGTATTTATTATCAGGTGGACCGCTGATGCAACACAGTGTAGTGTGCTTCTCCTTGTGCTGTCCTCATGTGCTTATTTTCTCATACATTCTCATGCGACGAGGCTAATACTTCACCATGTTGTGTCTTCTGCAGGCCCAGGCAGTCACACTTACAGTAGCACAGGCTTTTAAAGTTGCCTTGGACTTCTGGGAAATTGCCCAAGAAGGTAAGGACTTGAAATGATTATTATTATTTATTTATTTTTTAATATTTGAACCTTTTTGACGTCATGGTCTCTGTTAGCACACTGAGATACAAAGCATGTAGAGTTTTGGGAATAAAAGTAAACATCTTTTTAATTAAGTTCTATGACGTATGTAACATGGTCCGTGATGCTTATGAATTCTGAACAATAGTGACCTTAGGCCTAATGTTTTCAAAATCTGTTCAGACAAAAGTAAGAAGGCTCGCACATGCTGTTCCTGTTCAGGCAGTGATCTTCATGTGGAAACACAACCTCACTCTGCTTCAGGTACTATAAATCTCCTGTTCATTATCCTATTCATGTTTCAGTTGGGAAATGGTCTATGAAATGTAATCAGTAACTTATTTATAATATGAGTCTTGGTGGAGGATTGGTTAGAAAGAGCAGTCTCATATTAATGGCGTCTGTGTATATATTTGTGTGTGTGTGTGTGTGTGTGTGTGTGTGTGTGTGTGTGTGTGTGTGTGTGGGACAGAGGCTGAAAAAACCCAGGCACTGATGGAGCACAAACTACAGAAGCCCTTCCACTCCTCTTCCATATATTCACCATCTCCATGCAGCAAGTCTGTCAGGAGACGGCCAGTTAAACAGGATTCCTGGGTATGACACTTTATAAGGAACACCTGTACCCATGCTCATTCATGCAATGGTCCAAATGGAAGGCTATGGTACTCACGTAAGCGCTTTTTACAACCATGGTGAGCAGAAAAGCATCTCAGAATACAAAACACATCGAACCTTGAGGCAGAATCTGATGCTAATGAATCTTGATTTCTGCTGTGACATGCAGATGGTAGGGTTAGAATTTGACATCAACAGCATGAATCTATGGACCCAACCTGCCATGTGTCAAAGGTCATGCTGCTGGTGGTATAATGGTGTGGGGAATGTTTTCTTGCCACACATTGGGCCCCTTAATAACCTCCAAATGTGAATGCCACAGCCAGGTTCCATGAACATAACAATGAGTTCAATGTACTTCACTGATCTCTCCACTCATAGATTTGAATCCAATAGAATACCACCTGAATGGGGTATAACATTTCTTCTTTTTGAGCCATTCCTTGGTGGATTTGTTGGTGTGCTTAGGATCATTATCCTGATTATCCTGTTGAAAGGTACACTTTTGATTCAACTTCAACTTACCTCACATTCCCTTCAAGCACTCTTTGATATGATGCAGAATTCATAGTTGAATCAATGAATGCAATCTGTCTAGTCCCTGAAGCAGTGAAGCAACCCCAAACCATAACATTTCCACCACCGTGCTTCAGTTGGTATGAGGTGCTTCTCCTGAAAAGCTGTTCTTGGTCTGCGACAAACATGTCTGCTGTTACTGTGGCCAAACAACTTTGATTCGTCTGTCCAGAGCAAATTATTCCAAAAGGCCTGGTCTTTGCCTATATGCTCATTGGGAAACTGTACTCGTGCAAAAGCTTTTTCCTGACACGCCTCCCATGCAGGTCAAATTTGTGCAATCTCTTTCTGATTGTAGAAGCATGCACTTTGACACCAACAGCTGCAAGACTTACTAACAGATCCTGTGATGAAATTTTGAGGTTCTTTGAACGTCTTTTTGAATCAGACGGTCTGCTCTTGGGCTGAATTTGTTGGGACGGCCAGTCCTGGACCAATTGGCAGTCATTTGAAAGCTGCACCATTTGTAGATTATTTTCCTTACAGTGGAATGACGTATTTTCAAATCATTTGGAGAGCTTTTTAAATCCCTTGCCAGACTCATAGGCATCCACAACATTTTTTCTGAAGTCCTTACAGAACTCTTTAGATCTTGGCATGATGACACCACACACCTCAATAGCAAAGGAAACAACAGACACTAGATATGTGAGAGGAATAAATAAGACCGGTTCCACCTGCACTCCCTAAGCAGGTTCTAATCACTGGCACCCAATCTTCAACACCTGTTTCTAATTTTATGGATTTGAAGGTGTGATAAATGTAGGGGTGTACTTATTTTTTCCATGTGAATGATCTGTTTTTTGTTCATTTAAATTGTGAAAATTACTACAAAATGTAAGTTTTGATAGTGTATCACCTTTATTAATAGGCACTGTTTCAAAGAGGATCAAACGTTTGCCTGTCCAAATATGTCAAAAAAGCCAACAATTAGCATGGGTTGTACTTATTTTTTTCACACTACTGTGTATATATATATATATATTACACATATGGGATCAAACATATAATGCTGCTGCTATAATTAACATTGTGAACAGTTTGTTATTAATATATATTTGCCATGACATACAGATGTACATCTGTACATATTGTACTTTGTTCTTTCCCATATTCAAATTCTTGCTGAAAACAATGGATGCGTTTTTGCAGGTTGGTTCCACCAGGTGGTGGTGACTCTCTGCATGTTATAGTTAAGGTTTTTCTGGAGTATGTATTTAAACCACTAGGTGGAGACCTGAACTACTCCGTTCTCAGATTATACATTCATTCATTTATTCATACTGAGACTCATTTTCAGAGGTGCCCTACATATTGAAATACTATTAGGGATTTAAAACCTACAGCATATTATTGGACCTGGAGGTGATGATTAATAATTCAGCATTATTTTAAAAAATAATCAATAAAAAAAAGTAATATTATTAGTATCTTTGAGGCTATTAGTAATTTTAGTAATATACTGCCTATCATTAAAAGAAAAACATTAAATAATTTTTTGCACAGGTCTTGGCAGTTTTAAAGGTATGCGGTTTAAAGGAACAATTTCCCGACTTGGAGAAATGTGAAAATTCATAAATTGTCTTTGAAAAAATATGGATATGTTATTGTGATGTGATTGTATTGCAAGTCCTCTAAATCATAAGCTTTAAAATTCATTGTCTAAAAACCAACACAGCCTCCCTAATGCACTACCACAGCCTCCCTAATGCACTAGCACAGCATCCCTAATGCATAATGCCATTTCATGTTTTCCCTTTTAACGATGAATAAAATGACCTTGTAAAACGAACAGAATAGACCATAGATATAATAGAATAGGACTGGTCCAAAATCGTGTAATTTAAAATTAAAAATCAAACCCCAAAATAATTAAAAACATGGATACTTGTGCTTAACAGACCTGTTAACTTATAAATAAATGATACTGTGATGTTTCGGTTAATTCTATTAATTATCTTCCATTTTATACAAAAATCAAGTTCCTCATGCGGGAATCTGCGGGGTTATCCAATCCTATGTCCAGGTACCATCTTAGTGATTTCTATATGAAGAAGGTTCTGTATGTTTTCATTTTCACTAGCATAACCTTGCTCACAAAAAAGAGAGAGGGCATTTGCCTCTGGATGTTTAGAGAGGAAAAACCCTCTTCCCTATAGAGACCAGAGTGATGCCTGGCCATTCTGTCACTTTTGATACAACAGTGCATTATGAAATGATGAATCGAAAGGTTTTACTATTGAGGGTCCGACCCTCTCATAAATAAATGAAGGGCAGACTGGCTTTAGACTCAAGCTGCAATATAATCACTCACCACGGAGTCCTTATACAAGATTACATTGATCAGCTACTTCAGCTGTACTCCCCGATAGACTCTCCTCTTGTTAATTGAATCTTTTTATGGTGATTGAATTCCCTTTATTGAAAGGACAGGAACTTGTTTACAATACAGCCTCAGTCTGTAAAACACGGCATGATGTGCATGTAACAGTTAAATCACAACGAGATCAGGCCATTCTTTATTGAGTATTGTGCTGTAGGTAGAACATATGATAGACATTTGCATTGCCATCAGAGCCTAGATATATCATTGATAGGAATTCTCAGAATTTCATTTCTTTTTTTAGGATGTGGAAGAAGAAGGCCTCAACACATTCTCAAGGTACGTCCATTAAGTCTTCTTCCCAGTATTAGGAAGAGTTGTCTATACAAGTATTGT
Source organism: Ictalurus punctatus (assembly GCF_001660625.3). NCBI lineage: Eukaryota > Metazoa > Chordata > Actinopteri > Siluriformes > Ictaluridae > Ictalurus > Ictalurus punctatus. The sequence goes on from NC_030440.2 coordinate 7,934,408, forward strand.
ACAAACTTTAATGGTTATCCATATATGAATGGTAGGAATATATTCATTGGTTTGAAATATTAATGCAATTGATGTACATTTTGTTTAGAAGAATAACATAATATGAAAAAGAGTGCATGCACTGATTAGTTCTCTTGATCACGTCCAGTGCTGTAAGGCTTGAAAGAATTTTGCGTACGACTGCAAAGGCTAATCCCAAAGCTTATTATTATCGACCACACGTTTAAGCTTGAGAGCATTCCAAGTGCAACACAGTTCACAAATTCACACTGTACAACTGTGATATTCAGAATGTTTAATGCGGCATATATGAGCGGTGTCTTTTTTTTCTCCCGAGGGAAAGTGATATGTCACTCTAAACACTTTTTTTTTTAAAAATAATATGCCGCATAAACAGGCTTACAGCTTACCTGGGTCATGTGCAGTTATTTTCTTGCTTAGTATCAAGGAATGATGGGCCATATTGTCTTATTTTCTCCCTTAACTGGTGAGAGAGAGAGAGAGAGCAAGAGATTTAAAGCATCAGACATGAAGAATGTCTCAGTTTATTTGAGCATACCAATGCAAATCATCAGTAGCTTTGAATGAAAAAATATATGGTGTGGGTTTGACAATATTTCAGGTTCTCTCAATAATTTCTTGTTGCAAGTGTAGTTTGTCTTTGGCATATGAAGAGAAGGAGCGTGAAGGCTCTAAAATTCGATGAACCTTTTTGCAGTTCGTCCGTGAATGTGAGTGTAAGCAAAATAGCAAAAGCCCATTTCCTTTTCTGATGGTTGCCATTACCATTGTGCACACCCAACAGGCAACATGGTAATTCCCCCATCTGGAAAAATCAATACTTTTAGGATAACTTAAACAGCACACATTCTTTAATAGCACTTTCCAAACTCTTGGAGTCAGACATTTTGTAAAGTGCTGTATTGTATTCTTTGTTTTATAACAACACTGCATGATATGAAGTAGGCGCATGATGTCAATAAACTGATAGACTGATGATGCCACATTAATTTATGCCCTTTCAGTTATGAAGCTGCTACATTACCATGATAATATAACAGATGTCTTTTCGTGACTCCTTAAAAACAGCTCCTGTATGCAGTCATTTAAACATGAGAAATCTTTGCATCTCCTAAATGGTTTTCAGAGGTTTCTTCATAGAGCAGTTTTAGTGAAGTGCCTCATGTCAGGACTCATATCCTTACATACTGCACCTGCCAGCACTAATATACTTACCTAATTCTAACTTTTCCCCATTGCAGTGGTGAATAAGATGCTAATCGTAGAGTTAGAGTTAGAGTTTGAGAACCCCTATAGGGCAAAAAGAATAAATCCTACAAACACAATAAGAGCAAAGTGGTTCTGCTAAAATTGGGCTACAGTGTGTTTCAACAGTTTGCATAACCTTGTGCCTTGGGCACAAGTGGGGGAAATAAGTATGAGTATGATAGCATCCGCTTTTTTTCAGTAAATTTATTTCCAATCAGGCTATTCACATGAAATTTTCTCCAGACATCAGTGTTAACTGTATAAATCCACACATATAAAGAAATCCAAACATTAGAGTCGATAAATTAAGTTATGTGTAATAAAGCGGAATGACACAGGAAAAAAGTATTGAACACACTAAGTGAAACTTTATTTAATACTTAGTGGAGAAGTCTCTGTTTGTAATGACAGCTCCAAGATGCTTCCTGTATGAAGAAATTAATTGGCCGCAAGTCTGATTTACAGGTGTGATTTTGGCTCGTTCTTCTAAATATATTGTCTTTAAATCTTGTTTAATTGGATTCAAATCAGGTGATTGACTGGGCCATTCTAACACCTTGATTTTTTTTCTCTGAACCCAATTGAGAGTTTCCTTTGCTGTATGATTTGGATCGTTGTCCTGCTGGAAGGTCCACCCACGTCTCATCTTCATCTTCCTGGTGGATGGCAGCAGATTCTTCTCAATAATCTCCCGGTAAAGGGCTCCATTCAATTAAATGAAGTCTGCCAGTACCATGTGATGAAAAACAGCCCCACATCATGATGCTTCCACCTCCAAACTTCACTGTAGGTATACTGTTTTTAGGGCTATGTGCAGTGTCATTTCTTCTCCAAACATGGTGTATAGTATGACATCCAAAAAGTTAATTTTTGCTCGCATCTGACCAGACTACATTCTCCCAGTATTTCATCAGCTTGTCCAAATGAGCTGTAGCAAACTTTAAACAAGCTTCAACATGCCTTTTCTTTAGTAATGGAATCTTGTGGGGTGAGCATGAGCAGTGGAGTGCATTGCCTATTGTTTTCTCTGTGACGATGGCACATGCTGCCTCCAAGTGTTTCTGGAGCTCTTTCTGAGTGGTCCTTGGCTCTTCGGCTCTTCTTCTGACTTCCTGGTCAGAAATCTTCCAAGGAGCTCCCGTGCATGGCCGGTTGATGATGTTGCTTCCACTTGTGGATAATGGCCCCAATGGCGCTTACTGGAGGATTCAGAAGTTTTGAAATACGTCTGTATCTGATTCCATCAATATGTTTTGCAACAATAAGGTTGTGAAGGTCTTAGGAGAGCTCTTTGCTTTTACCCATCATTAGATGTTTCTTGTGTGACACCTTGGTAACGAAAAGCCTTTTTACAGACCATCAATTTACTAAGCCAGCTGATATTAATTTGCACAGATAGGGGGTATAATTACTTACGGATTTCAGCTGGTTCCTTGCCTCACCTTGCCTTGGAGAACTGCTTTTTCTTAGTGTGTTCAATACTTTTTTCCCCGTATCATTCCACTTTATTGCACATAACTTTATTTATGGACTTTAATGTTGTGAATTCTTTATATTTCTGGATTTCTTGAGTTAATACTGATGTCTGGTGAAAATTTCATGTGAATAGACTCACTGCAAATATATTTACTGATGCGTTCAATACTAAATTCAATTTACTTATTATATATGTATAACTACTGATTGTGAAGAAATACATAAAGTCTATGTTCTACCAAAGTATGTTCTTTTCAATTTTTTTTTAATAATGAAAATGACATTCTTCTGCAGAAAAAATTATCGGAGAAGTCATTTAGATGAACCGTTCTCACTGCTTTATTAGAAATGGTTCAGAAATTCTCTCTGTTAACTACTTAAAGTTGCAGGGCCCATCAGCATATCCAGACTTTCAATCCTCACTCTCAGAACTACATACCATTCTTATTAGTTTCACTGTAGTTACTGAATAAGTCACAGTATTTTATTAAATAATATACACTATATGGCCAAATGTATGTGGACACCAGACAATTACACCCATATGTTCTTATTTAACAACTCATCCCAGATTTAGTCCCCCTTTGTTGTTATAATAATTTCCACTCTTCTGGGAAGGTTTTCCACTAGATTTTGGAGAGAGGCTATGGGGATTTTATTTTTTAAATAGTTTTCCATGTATTTTAACAGCTGCATGGGTTTATAAAGGAGGAATAAAATATGATGGGCTTTGATGCGGAAACACGAGGTGGTGTGATAGGACCTGAAGCCAAGCTGATTGGTCAAAATCTTCTGACTAATCAGATTTGATAATTCTGTGGTATAATGCTGTGGTATAAAAAAATTAAAGTTCCAGATATTCATATACGGTTCCTTTGCCATAATATAATGATTAGGTATGTTCTAGCATGCCTTAACACAGATGTAGGCACAAGACCACAGGCAGCTCAGCTTATGGACCTGGAGAGTGAACACAGTCTAATTAGATATTAGATATTTAATCCTAGCTGATGATGCACAGTGAGACCGAGAGGCTGAGCACACTAAGCTAGGATCCTCTTGCGCAAACAGAAACTCTGTTTGTGTAATTGATCAGAGTGATTAATATTGTTCACTGCTGCCAATGGTGGCAGTCAACACTGGTGTCATGCCAGTGCATTAATATGCTTGGTCATCCAGCAGGTATAAATCATCTCACTCACCCTGGCAACAAGAGCCCACTGTCATTACTGTAATGTAATGAGGAACATGGCCAGGATCACTGACGTAAAAAAGCTTGCTGGCATAAATCTCTTCAAATGAGATCAGCCCAAATCGTTCTCTCTCATTAATTTTGTCATCAAGCAGTATATAGACAGCTATCGTAAATATAAAGAAAATGCACGTAGTGATGCTCTCAGTAAAGCAGCAATCAAAGCATCATTTCAGTGTTTTTTATATACTTATACTGCTTATACCACAAAAGCTAAGACGTTTTCGAAATAGGCACTTGAGCTAAGACATTATGTGATGTAATTACTGCCTAATTTTGCATGGATTTACACAGTCTTTGTCACTTGTCAGGCAGCAGTATGGGGCTGGAGGAGATGGACACAGGTAAGTGAGGTAATGGGGGGTTGTATATTGTGAATAAACAAATTTTGTACTGGGAGAAAATGTAGAGATCAGTGCTGGTTTGTGTAAGAGTGAGAATGGTGTAGGTGGTAGAGGTTGCATAGCTAAGTGGAGAACTGTTGACTAGTAGGGTCTGTGGAAAAATACACTGAGGCAGATGGTGAAGAAACTAGGCTAAATGTGGGCTAATTTGTTCCTATAAACCTATTTCGGACAGGATGAAGCTAATTCTACAGTCAGCTCCACAAGACTATGCATGAAGTGGTGAGGAGTGCTTGTTTTTTAATCCCACTTCTGAAGAATTCCTCCCATAATTAGATCATTCTGTTGTGACCAGCACTGTGTGAAAGAGCAATTTCAAAGCCAAGGGTTGCAGATCATTAATCAATCCTACTCAGCTAGAGTCAGCTCAATTGTGCATGCCTGCTCAAAGAGGGTGATCCAGATTTGTTTTCTGATGCTACTGATGCCTGAGTTGGTGGAAAAACCACCTAGATGACACTGTAGATATTGCATCCTCCACCCAGCATTAAGCTGTAAAGAGCTTCTGCACTGTGTGGCGCACTCTCAGTTTCAGTATCAATGACCAGCTCATCCACACAAGTGCATTTTACAATTGCTATTATATCCTTAAGTATAATATGAGTTAAATATAATGTTACTGGTTGACTAGTAAAAATTAGTAACCGTGCAACCCCTAGTAGCTATTAACATCAAAGTATGATCAAATCTATTCCATAAATAATACAAATAAGTTCAGAAAGCCAAGACATGATAGAAATGGCAGGAAGAAATCAGTAAGAAAACAAACAATAACAAATTCATAAGCAATAATATAAGTACATTTAGAAAACCAAGAAACAACATTAAAGGATGAGTAGCTATCCAGAAGTTGCAAGTAGATGCAAATTACAAAGCACTATCATGGAGATGTGATGGTATCTAGATTGAAGAGAGAAGCTCTTTCCTCCATCCCTCTATTAGACTCTCTCAAGGAATGAGATCATGCATTAAGAGCTCATGGATCATGCTTACATCCAAGAAAAGGACATGCCAGACACCCTTAGGTTAAAGTGTTGGCAGGCAGGTGTAGTTCTGAACCAGGAAACATAGATAATGTGGTGCAGAGCATACAAGAGATACGTGGAATACAAGGACAACAGTTTTATTTGATTCTTGCCAGAATGGAAAACCAGTGGATTCACCTGAGTAGGGGAGCTGCATGAGAGAACTCTGCGAAGATTGCAACCATGTACACAGCAGCATTCTGAATTATCTGCAAAAGAGATATCGCATATGAAGGAAGACCAGCAAGCAGAGAGTTACAGTAGTGAAACCTGGAAATAACTAATGCTTGTAAGAGCAATTGAGTGTGTCTGTAATCAGGAAAGATTGTATTTTGATGCTGTGAAGAAGAAATCCACAGGATCTGGTGGTTGATGTGATGTGATTGGTGGACTTAACCATGGAAAGGGCATTGGATGGAAAAAAGATGTAGTATGTCATCAGTGTAGCACTTGTACGAGAAGCCCTGTGATCTAATCAGTTACCTAGTGATTTAGAATATATGGGAAAACAAGAGTGGACCGATTAGTAACACTGGGGGAATTCCAGTATTGAGGAGATAAGATGAAACTGAGTTCTTCTATGTTTTTGGCAACAGCCGGGTCAGGTCAGGACTCTTCCTCTATTTCCTCTACGTATTGTTCCATGCAGTGATTTTGCCATTAATGTTAGAAATCCTAAACAAATGTTTATTTAAAAAAAACAAACTAAAAGCTAAAGCTAACAAGTTCATCATGAACTTAACAAATCTCAATTCATTTTAGCACATTGATTTTCTAATAGATTGTTGTTCTCACTCCTCATATGTTATTCTTACTAGCAATATGGCTCTTTTTTGGGACACCATAGGAATTGAGGAATAGAATTTAGTAATAATTATAATCATCTTTCATCTTTCCCTGTAGAGTGCTATTAGTAATGGTTGTGTTATGTCTAAACTGCTTTTGATTTCTGGGAGCTTCATTAGCACTCTAAATGGACAATATTCATGTCAATTGATTTGATATCAGTTGAATTGATTTGATCAGTTGTCACTCAATTTGAATCCAGTATTTATTCATTTGTATATGTTAATCTTTTGTTGTTGTTGTTGCTGTTGTTGTTGTTATTGTTGCTTTTCTCTTCTCTGTTAGAATCAGACTGGCAGAGTCCTGCTCCAGAACAGTGTTTGAGGATGCAGCTGTGAGCCCACTGGAGGAGAACTGCATGTCTCTCAGCAGTGAAGAGACAGATTAATCACCCACCCACACACACACACACACACACACATACACACACACACACACACACACACACACATATATATATATATATATATATATATATATATATATATATATATATATATATATATATATATATATATATATATATATATATATATATATATATATACACACACACACACACACACACACACAAACATTGACAAAAAGAAAACTATCATTATCTACAAATGTAGAAGATACATCATGCACTGTAAGCACATAATACCAAATGGCAGCAACAAGAGTGCCCCATATATTTAATTAGCTTTTTCTAGTGTAACTGATCTATTCATTTATGTTTTCACAGCATTAGAAAGAAAAGGCTGCAGATCTCAGTGACACTATTATACTGTCCAACTAAACCACATTTTGCATTGTTCTCACAAAATGTGGTTCATTAGAATTACAGCCGTTCATACGAATCCATTTGCTCTCCGCTGAAAGTTTACAGATTTGCTGGTGGTTTTTTTTCCACCAGCAGACTATATTTTGCAGCCTTTCTGAAAATGTACATATAGAAAATGTATTACATTTATTATTCACATTTTACTACAAAAAATTCATTATACTCTCAAAACTAAAGGTGCAATTCCATTTTTAGATTTGAAAATGAACATTTCACTGTAGGGGTCTGACAAATAATTTCCAACTATAAAAACCTTCTATATGATGTATGCTTTTATGATATTGTGAATCCAACTAAAAAAAATGGTCAAAGAATGATCAGTTAAATGCTTCTTTGTTTTTTTTGTTTTTTTAAAGAACCAAAAATGTGGTCCTTTTACAGCAAAGAACCTTTCTAGCATCTTTGATTTTTCAGATCGTACTACTGAAATGGTCATTAAGTATGATAAATTCTGGCATTTTTAAAGACCTAAATATTTTACAAGCCTAGGACTTGGTAATATGTCAAAAATATCATTACCTCAATACTTGGACATCTTTGTGATACACAATTTGTATCACAACATTTAGTTTTGTTAACGCACCATCAACAGTAGTGAAGCCATATTATGAAAAGCTATAAGTTTAGAGATGTTTTTTTCTTTGAAGATTTACAGAAAAATGTAAGTTATTAGCTAGGGAAAACAACACACTCAGTCACATGTTTAATGTCCAATCAGGTACTTGTAACAATGAGTAACAATCAAGTAACAAAAACGTTGACAATACTGATGATATGCACATGCAATACTCAGACAAGTGCATCATGATGTTATCTCATAGTCATATCTCCCAACCCTACACTAGCCTTAGAGATGATTTTTAACACTGTGTTTAAAGTGGTTTCTGCACATTCCCCCATCCCTGATACATAAGCTCATGGTAATGACAGATTTTTCTTATAAGGATAGCAGTTACTCTGATGCTGTCACTCTTTTAGCACTAATATACTGACAAAGCCTCAGGTGTGCCGGGTCACAGCTGTTCCAATGGAAATCCTTCAGAAACTGTTTATTATCCATGTGTTTATAGCTATTATATGTATATTGCATTATATATAATCATAGCAGCAAGTAATTATAATATTGCAGCGTCTAAGTTTGTGAGATTTGTCCCATCATTTAGGTAGGGTTCTGCGAACTCTATTTGATGCTTGCTTTTCATTTCATTTGAAACAAATGTGCATTATAGTGTTATATAGTTATTTTGCCATTCAATAGTTTCAAATATGAAATGTTTTCCTCAGTTTCCACCAGAAAGCAATTAATGTGAAATCCGTCTGTTGACCGCACAGTGAAAGCACCTCATTTAATACCTGCTTCTCTGTCCTTTTTCTCCCAAGGTCAGACTATAATAGAAGCACAATAAAGATGAATTTCTTCCCTTTTCTCATGCAGTACAAAAGGTCAAACAGGTGGTTTTACTTCTCACTCAATTATTTTTCTTCATTGTTATGTTAGACTTATTTTTGTTACCTGCTTGCTGTTAGTATGAAAGACCGAATTGAGGTATTCCACCTTTTCTACAGTTTTGTATAGGCTTAATATGGTTTTGGATTTTGGAATCATTTGAAATATATTTATTCATTTATGTCTGTCTTATAATATTTAGAATAATTAGGTTGTGTATCATAATGGTTCGTATGACAGGTTATTTCAGCTTATTTTGTATAAATGAAGACACTTGTGCTCCACCAGCTTGCATGCACCATGTCAGTGCAGAGTCCTGCATTTTATGCATCCAAGTTATACATATATGATGCATTCAATCTAATACAAGAAACTGGGATGATTCATACATGCTGGAGAGCAAAGTAATTATTTCCTGCGTAATTTTTAACATTTTGTGGATAACTGTGGTTAATTCATTTGATGGTGCTATTTTTATTTTAAAGACCTATGCAAAGTTTAAATTTACACAAACACAATATTATGTAACCTATTGTATATGGTATTCAAATCAATCAATAAAGCACCGATAATGTAATATATGTACAGAATTGTGTTGAAAATGGAATCTGTTCAACATGACATTTTAAAGCATCAGAAATAATAAGAGCAGAACTTTTGAGTGATTCTTCACAAAACAAATGTAGAGTCATCCTTCTTGTTTCTGTTGTGAGCTCTCGAATATGTTCCCCAGATGGCTGCAGTGATAATTGGTGGAGAGATTTATGACTGTGTCAGACTGTATGATCTTTACTGACTCATGCTGGTCACCTGCAGTGCACTTCTGCTGTTGAATCAATTTAGCAGCTCGAGTCAAAATTTCCCCACTAGGCCATGCAGCTGGTTCCTTCAGCACACTTCATTTCATTACAGCTCATTGACTTGTTGGTGCCAAATGGTTTATAGTAGATAACTATCTACTATAGTAGATAGAATATAACTTATAGTATATTCAGTGACAGCTGAATGTGATAGTAGATGGGAGGGCATGCCAATACCTTGACAATGAAAATATAAGAGTTCAGCAATGCATTATATCACAAATCTTATCTCATCGATTGCATAATAAGAATGATGTTGGGAAAACTATTAAATACACTGAAAGACAGATAAGCAGCTGTAGCCATAATTTCAGATAATAATAAAAAAGTGTTTCAAGTCCATTATGACCTACTGGGTCAATGCCATGTTTCCTCCGAATACCAAACGTGAACAGTTGTAGTTCTTTAAATAATAATAATAAGACCTTTTTTGTCACTGATTGGGTCAACTGTAAATCAAAATCACGCATCAGGTCCTCAGATTTGGTGCATAGTTCCCTGTAATAGACTGAGATCCCATCCAGAGTTTGCTCCTGCCTCACACAAAAATTTTAAGATAACGCTCTTACTAAACGTGAGTAATAAGATTCAGTATTTGAATAATGATTTTGTTCAAATTAGTCAACACATAAAATTAGTCAGTAGTTTGCCATTAACATCATTCAAAAAGTTTGTTTTTATTTAAATATTGTATTTGTGGCATAATATTCAATGAACAAAACCAAACAGCAGTCTATTATTCAGTAATCTTTATTGTAATTAATAATGTAGAAGAACAGAAGATAGCAAAATCTGATTATTTCAGATATAATTCTTCAAACAAGACAAAAAAAAACCCCAGCAACAAATAAAGAAGAGAACTTAGTAGAATTTTGATGTGTAAACTCTCTTGTCTGGATCCTGGCAATTGTATAAATTATGATCAGTAGCCAAACTTGATTTACAGTAGATAAATTATAAGCATTAGCTGATGTACAGTCATTCACATAGCTCATATATATATATATATATATATATATATATATATATATATATATATATATATATATATATATATATATGACTTCAGAGGCTGTCATAAAGTTAAGGCCAGTTTCTTGAAAGCATGGTAGTGTTTAAATAATGTTTTGTTTTTAAAAAAGATGATAAACTGTATATGTATTTATTGCTTTAAAATACTCATATAGCAATAAGTTGAATCACTTTTACTTTGCACAGGTACCGCTGAAGTGTTGCACGCAGTATTATCAGACAATATATACAAGCCAATGACTAACATGCATTCTAACTAATATTTCTGAGACATCACTTCAACATTTCTTCAGCTAGTTCTGAGTTTAAAACTGAAACATTCTCACACATAGTCCTACTAATATAACCAAAACCTTTACATCTGTATATGAAAATCAAGGTCATTGGGGCTAGTGAGCAATTTGCAATGATCAGTAATGCTTTATGTATATTAAGATTCCCTTTAGTAACATTTACTATAAAATTGAACATTAACAAAACAAACTTCAGCATTAATAAGCTATAAATAATTTTAACTAAGCAACAAAACAACACATATCAATTCATATTTTGGTAACACTATATTTTAAGGAACACATTAGCGAGTAATATAAATCTTGTTATTTGGTAAATAATAAAGCCAAAATTAGAAATTGTTTATTGACTAAGAATTAGATTTAATTCATCAACACTTCATAATTGGGGATGCGTTTTTTAAATGACTAAAACACATTATTAGTCAATAGTTTTATATGTAGTGATAATTTATTAAATGTCCATGTTGTGCAAATTATCGAGCATGAATTAATCATCAAAATTCACACCATATTAATGCAAAACTGGCACTAATATGCTATACCTGTGGAGTTTATGTTGTGTCAAGTGACTTCTGCAGACTTCTGAAAGCGCGAATATTACATACTAATGATGCGTGTCCCATATTATAGTTTCATATACATTTCAATATTCATTCTTTCAAATAAAATTCAGATATTGTTTTGGTAAAGTTCTATAGCGTTATCTTTCATCAAAGATAAGATAATTGTTCTTTCATGTGCCATAACAGTACAGATATATCTGTACTGACCATCTTTTTTTTAGCTTCTAATATGAGATAACTAAAACTCGACTTTACAATATAGAGCACGTTGTATTTGTGATTTATTCAGTTTTTCTAAGCTCCTAAAGTAAACTGCAGGTCACTTGATGCTCCCCAGAATCTACTGTTATAACACATCACCAATTGCAAACTAATAAGAGATGAATTTAGAGTAATTCATGCTTGATAATTTACATAGAACTTTAACAAAGCATTTATTGCACGTTATCAAAAACGAATAATACTAACAATCACATAACAGCTTACCAATCATGAACCAATACAAGTGGTGATGAGTAAAGTATAATTCTTAGTGAACAGTAATGTTTCGGGAATTGCAAGACTGATTTGGGGTTTGTGTTCCTTGTGTGTGTTCCTTAAAAGAAATGCTTCTTGTGTTTATTCATTTATTTATTTTTTACTAAATGCACCTGCATTATTTCTTTCAGGACTAACAATAATAGAATATATTATACTGTAATATAAAGTCCACAAAAAATGACCAGAAATGAAATTACAACATTTTACTAAAGGTAAAGAACTGAACTCAGGTCTCCAGGAGTAAATGCTGGACTCCATCATTCAGCAATAATTATGAATTTTACCAGTTAACCATTGAAAACATTAATACAGGCTTTATTCAAATTGAACTGCATTGATACATTTTTATATACAGATGAAATAAACATTACTCAGTGAAGATATTATTTGGTTTATTTGCTTCATCATCATTATTATTATTTTTAAAAAGGCATTAATTACATATTTAACATTACTTATGGTGTATTGATGCTACATTTACAAAGCTAAAATTATGCTAGTTATGGGTGCCTTAATGCAAAATGTTACCAAAACTATCCATATATATATGTGTGTGTCTGTGTGTGTGTACGTTAAGTGCAAACAATGCATTTTTGTTCAAGTTGTAATCAGTTCTGCTGTATTCAAATCAAATGTACCTTCATTGTATATCTGACACATCAGTGACACTTCCTTCTAATCTTTCTATAGGTATTTTCTAAGAAAACTTAGAAGGAACATGTGCTGAGCCTTTGAGCATCTTTATTTTTGGCCATGATGGCACAAGAGCATACTTAAATTATGTCCCAGAATGCACACTTTGCTTCATTCAACAGTTTGAGGGGCTATGAAAGGGGCACTCACACACACACACACACACACACACACACACACACACACACACACACACACGCACATGCGCAAGTACGTACACATGTACAAACGTGGAATCATACTGTTCTTCTACAAAAAACAAAAAACTGTTCTTCTACAATAGCCTTTCACAGGACCACACAATACCATATCAAAAATACAATGTAGTCGCAGGATCTCAGAATGAAAAGTGTGCACTGCAATCACACTGAATGAACATAAAAGCAGTGGGAATGAGCTCCCTTAATACAGCTCTACTTTACTTTATTTACAGTTACCCTACAGGAATAGACTCTCTTTTTTTACACATTGAGCATGCGTGTGGGATGAAAAGTTCTAGCTGCAGTGGAAGACAGTGCGATTAATGGTTCCTTGCACATGGCATCCTGGCTCTGTGGTGGAGAAGGATTACAGCAATGTAGCATCATGTTAACAAGGGGAAGAGCAGCCATCTTCACTCGTCCGATTAGACCTCTATGATGTTGATAGATGGCACAGACTGATGAAACTGCAGAGCACAGGGGAAATAAGAACAAGAGATATCACTCAAAGGACCAATTTCATTAAACTCACCATCATTTGTGCGCATGCAAGGAAAGGAGTGGTTGATCTGTCCCACAGCACTGATAGATAGCTGTGGAAAAGAAAGATTACACCATACCATACATATTAACGTTATATAATGTTGGATATGCCTAATAAAGAAGTTTTAATTCAGAGACTGGCCAATGAGGCATACAAGGAAAACTTGCTTGAGTACATAACTAAATAGGCACTGATATATAACAGAAAGGTTTAATGCCACTATGTCTGACATGCTGTTAATGTCTTATTGGATCCTTTAAAAAACGATAATGAATTTATACCTAGGATAACCACATACTTTGACCACACACTGATGTGCATAGACTACATACATGGACACTCTGAAAAGGCAGCAGTATTTTTAAGAAGGGATGAAGTGCTTGGCATTCACAGAGAATTGCAGGCTGAAGAAGGAAATGGTGAAAAGATCAAAGGGCTTTATTGTCAGGTTTTGCTCCTCCTGGGTACATGATCTACTTTAAAAGTAGGTCAGTATTATTGGAGTTTTTATGTTGAGACATTTGCAATGCTAAAACCATCTTGTTCTCATCACTAATAAGAGAGAAATACACAAACCAGGGATGAAGCAAAAAAATAAAAAATCTGTATCATATCATATATCAGTTTCTGAAATTTAACAAACATGGTGATTGTGTCAGCCTTTGCTAGCTATCCGTTACTGTTATCTCTGAAATTTACTGGTGGTTCAATATATTGAACTGTTTTTTTCCCCCTGCTTTTCAGTCCATGCCCTTATGTGCATTCATCTTCATTGCATGGTTCTTGCAAAACACTAAATCTATAATAAATGTGTCATATTTAAAATAAACAACCCCAAAACAGTGTTCTCTCTCTCTCTCTCTCTCTCTCTCTCTCTCTCTCTCTCTCTCTCTCTCTCTCTCTGTAACTCAATATGGAAGATCTTTAACCATCTTTAACATGTTTAACCATTAGAAGTCATGATAGTCACTCCTTGTTCAGTCTCTGACTTTGTAATTAGTATTGCAAAGGACACAAGTATAAAAACTGATCCTTGAAGACAGTCTTGGAAGAATAAAGTTGATCAGTTTGATAAGGAAATGTGTTTTGCAGCAATGATTTCACTGTTGCCTAAAGATGAAGAACTTATGGATCAGAAAAAAAATATAGTTTTATTTTAATTTTTTCCCTGATATTGCAACAAGATTAAGATGACCTCCCTAACATGAAACTTGATGTTCTGGACTCACATCTTGTCCAGACTAGTGAATAACCAGGTAACAATATTTTTAAGGAATAAAACACAGCATGGTATAGTGTTATAGTAACATAATCCACAGCGGGGTGGTGTTATTACTTTCCTATAACAGCACATCACAAAAAGTTGATTTCTCTTATTTAAAGCAATTTGCCAGTAATTAATTCATAAACCATTTATAGCTACATTTAATGTTATAAAACTTCTGGGAGACAAGTTCGTTTCTGACTTTTATTATAGTAGTTATCAAGAGTTATTCCCATCCACATCCTCTCTTTATGTCTCTTTTAGTTAATACGGTGAATAAAACCCACAGATCCTTATGTTACTGACAAACTGGAAAGTGAAAAATGGTTTTCATGATGACTTTCACATAGCAGAAACTGGACTGTTATTTAACTAAATGTATATCAAGTATGCACATTTCATTGTTAAATAACCACATTTACATTTTTAAAACAAATATTATGAGCTTTCGATTATTGTGGAGCATCCACTCAAGTCCCTGTTAATAAGTTATGATAAAGTGTTCGAATGAGCCCATTAATATAAACCTGTGTTTCAAATTAGAAAATGAATTCAAATCAGAGAAAATTAATCAACACCTTCTGACCAATCAGATTCAAGAATTCAAGAGCACTGTGGTATAAAAAATGGTAACATCATGTTTAAAACAGGTCTTTAATGCACATACTATTAACAGGAACCCCATACATGAGAGTTTATTTCTGTCAACATTGTTACTAATAATGAAAAAGATCATATGATGAGCAATTGTTATAAAATCCAAAACAATAGCTTGGGTCACTGTGACATCCATTGCCGTGAACAGAACATTCCCTCACCTTGCTCCTGAGCAGTCCTCCGCTGTGGTGCTCCGGTGTGCTCCTCTCAGACAACGGCTTCACCTTCTCTTTGCTGTTACTGTTATCGTTGTCCTTGATAATGTCATACTGCCGGCAGAACAGTGCGATGACCGCTAAGAGGAGATAGCAATCGACATGCTTCAGCACCACACACAGTTTGCAGAGACAGAACTTCAAAGATCAATAAAGTCTCTATGAGTCCTTGTGAGGTATTGAGCTCACAGAGACAGCCATGCAGAGACCTCTGAGAATAATTTGTAATGCAAGTGCAATAGACATGGTGATGAGGTTGTGTAAGCGAGCACCAGTGATAAAACTTGCCCTTAGGAAATATTATATTGAATGGCACAGTGGCACAGCAGGTAGTGTTGCAACCTCGCAGCTCCATGATCCCTGGTTTGATACTGAGCTTGTGTTATTGTCTTTGAAGTGTTTGCATATTATTAGGGGCCAAGCACTTAAGGTGCTTCTTCTGTTTCGTCTTCTTCTTCCGCTCTTGAGTCTATGGCAGCCCGCAGAACCGCTTGCGGGAAAGTTATGAAATTTGGCACACAGATAGAGGACAGTTTCAACATTAACCAGAGCAATGGTGGAGTCTATATCGCAAAGTCTCTAGCGCCACCAACAGCTCAAATTTGCACCATACATTTATACAAATAACTTTTGAACCATAAGGGCTAGAAACAAGATTTTTTTCCTCTGATTTTCTGTCATGAAAATTTGTCCACCATTTTGAATTTCCCAAAAAATTTACTTTTTCGAACTCCTCCAAGGCAATTTTCACCAAAATTTAATCAGATTTAAATTCTATCAAATGCTTTTTGATAGACCCAACTATTCTCGTATAGTGCATCAACGACTTCAACGAAGAGCATTCCAAAATGGGCATGAGGCTGTTTCTTCACAACAGTTTGGCATATTTAGGTGAAACTACCTGTCATCACAAGCATGACCTGAGGGTACCTGCACAGTTTCAGCGAAGTGCCACTTATTGGTCATGAGATATGAAAAATGGCTCATTTTGCTTATCACTTCTGAACAGGTTGACCAAAAATCATGACACTTTTCTCACTAGATTCGGTACAGCATACCGAGTCAAACGGTACCCAATTTTCCCATGTCGGATATTTTGAATTTTGTAGTAAAATGCTAAATATTTTCAAATACATTGGCATATTGTTACGAAACTCAGTATGTGTCATTGGCACCATGCCTTGAAGGTACTCAAGAAGTTTTGAGACAGCACCACCTTGTGGTCAAAAAGTATAATGGAATTTTAAAAATGCTAATAGCTTTGGAATAATTTTGCCTATTGTAATGAAAGTGGTCTTGATAGATTCCGTGAGTCATGCCAAGAACAACGATATCAATTATGCCATAGTTGATCAAACTTGCTGTCCGCCATTTTGAATTTCATTGAAAATCTACTTTTTTTAACTCCCCCTAGAACGCTAAACCGATTTTCACAAAATTCGATTCAAATCCTCTTCAGACTATGCCAGCCAAAAGCTATCAAACGCTTTTTAATAGACCAAACCATTCTCATTTAACGCATCAACAAAAATGATGGCATGATGCCAAACTGAATCTGAGGCTGTAACTCTGCAACTCTGCATATTCACAACAAACTTTGTGTGTGGCATTGACACCCCACCCTGACCACCCCACATCAATTTGGTGACAGAGCTACCTATTGGTCAATCATGATAAGCAATTAAATCATATAACAGTTATTTGCATTTATGACTTTTCAACCATTTTGCCTAAAACCATATAAATTTGTCTAAAATTGCTCTTTTTAACAGTTGTTTTTTATGCTCCCCTTAATTGCTGCTTGCAGCTATATTTCCTTTTGTTTTGCTTTGGTTTCCTCCGGATTTGCTGGTTTCCTCTCACCTCCCAAAAACTTCTCAGGTGTGTGTGTGCATGGTGATGTGCAATGGACTAGTTTCCCATACAGGGTGTATTCACACTTCACATATTAATTGTTCCTGGGATAGGCTCTGGATGCTCTGCAGTCTTGACCAGGATAAAGCAGTTACTGAAGATGAATGAATGAAGTTTTTCCCCTAGTCTTAAACTGTTTGATTAATAATATTTCAGATGTGGTATTTACTTTTAAACAATCCAACAATTTAGCACCTAACGATTAGGTACTAACAATTTAGCATAAATTTTAGTATAGTATAGTGTAGTATAGTATAGTGAGGTAAAGTATAGTATAGAATAGACTAGTATAGTATAGTATAGTGTAGTGCAGTGAGCCTGTGCCCCCCTGCAAACTCAGATTCCTGTTCTTGGCTGAAAGGAGTGGAATTCGATGATCATCTGCTGTTCTAGTCCATCTGAGATGGTTGTAAAGAGTGGTAGTGTAGTATAGTATAATGCAGTACAGTACAGCATAGTATAGTATAGTGTAGTGTAATAAATTATATTATAGTGTAGTGCAAAGTAGTATAGTATAGCATAGTATAGTATAGTATAGTAGAGTATAGTGTAATAAAGTATAGAATAGTGTAGTGTAGTGTAATATAGTATAGCATAGTATAATAGAGTATACTGTACTATAGTGTAATGTAGTGTAGTATAGTTTAGTATAGTGTATTATATTATAGTATCTAGGCCTTTCAAAGTTATTACATAATCACTTTTTGTTGATCCTGATTATGATTTTTTGACATAATTTATATTAAATGTTTTCATATAATTATGCAACAAAATATAGTTTCACATAAATGCATTTTAGAGGTCAAACAGAACATATTAGAAAACACGATTCACTGATATACAGTAATTGCTCAATCAAATTGTGCCCCAATATATTTCTACTAATTTTGGTGAGCATAGTTGAAAATTGACCAGGAAAAAGATGGTGACATTTTTAGCTGTACAATTTCAGTGAGCCTGTTCCACCTTCAGTCTCAGATTCCTGGAACCTGGTGATCTTCTGCTGTTGCAATCCATCTGAGATGCTTTTCTGACCGATACTCAGTCACTCACTCAATCTTATTTTATTTTAGTGCCATTCTCTGTAAACTCTAGTATAAACTTCTGTGCAAAGATCCCAGAAGATCTGCATTTTTAAAAATACTTAAACTTTCCAATTTTAGCATCATCTACCATGTCACATTTTCCCCCATTCTGATATTTGATGAACATTAACCAAAGCTCTTGACCTGTATCTGCATTAGTGTATACACTGTGCTACTGCCACGATTGGCTGATTAGAAAATTGCATGAACAAGCAGATGTTCCTAATATAGGGGTTGATGGGCATATATGTGTTATGTTTATTGTATGAATAGATCAAAATCAACATAAAAACATTAAATCTTTAATCACAATGTATAATAATTCATCATCAGAAAAAAAAATCAGAACTGTAACAGGCATAATTATATCAGATTAATTATCTGTTTAAATGCTTTGAGAAAGTAAAATTCAGTCTGATTATGCACTTTATATTGTTCATTTTTAAAGATTTATCAGGTCCTTTGACAAATAGGTGGTCACACCAGCTTAGAGATACAAGTACAGTACAAATGAAGGATTACCTCTTACAAGTCCTTTTTAACAAATACTCAGTGCTATGCAGTAGGGTAATACTAATAGGTTAGGATAATACTAATAGGAACAGTGATGCTCTACGGAGCATTTATGTCAGAGGAGTTCTGTTAATTCTCTTAGGCAAATCATTAGGTTGGAAAATAATCAATGTAAATCTCATCATTATAAATACCTGACACAATTTAAACCATATTATTACAGTGTTTTTAAGAAAGGTAACATTTCTAGACAATTAACAATAATTTGAGGTCCATGCTTTAATACTTCCAGATGCTGTAATTCATAATCAATAGTCAGAAATAAAGACTGAATTTTAGATTTTTAACCCCATACCTGCCCACATAAGCAGCACCACCACAATGATGATCATCTCTCCTGTTTGTAGGTTTCTAGACTTGTCCAGACCTTCAACAGTTGGATCATCTATAAATTCAGAAACAGATGGATTGGATTTTTTTATTAAGCTATCACCTCATAGAAAACTGATGCACAAAACTTTTTCATATCATAAATTGTAGACCAGAGGAACAACAAATAACCTTCTACTTTTGAAAGAAAGAGATTAAAATATGCTCTTTGTATGCAGGCTAAGGCTTTTGGTGATGAAATTTCTACATCAGCTTTTAGTATGTAGCACAGCACTGGTCAATTTTGCCAGCATCCTCATTCTGTCCAATCACCCAGAGCGTTAAAGAAGTGCTTTCCTAACCAACTATCTGTCTAACTCATTAATCCCATTTTAAATGAATTATCTTTAGCATTCTATCCTCTTCCTCCTATCTTTTATCCTGTGTGGAAGTGGTCCAGGGCATCACTTTATCTAATTGATCTTTCTTAGTGGATAAAGATGTAACTGGCTCTTATGTGCTGGCTGTCATAACTGTGAAAAGGAAAGGATGGGTGGAAGATGGTTTCGCCCAAGCAATTACGGAGAGAGGCCATTCATCATTTATATCACCTCAATTTCCAATTACGAGTGAGTAGTATTAAAACACTCTCGCTCTCCATTGATAAACAGCCAGAATGAGTGACAACCAAGCTATCTCTCTCATCACTTGCCTCGATAAATATTTATGACGCTGAATAGGAGATTCCCTGCATGTCTCTAGGAACACAGGAATTGACTTACTATTTTAAATGGAAAAGATGCTTAATGCTCTGCAGGTGTTCATCTACTTAGATAAGGAGCCATACTCAATGTGTGGTGGTTTTTAAGTTAGCATGGTAATGGCTGCAGCAAATTAGTGAGTAACTTTAGGTGTTTAGATAATACTAGGGTGTGCTAGCAACATGTGCTAGCTGCCTTGCTGCCTACTGACACCTATTCAGTACTAAGCAGCTGTTCATTAGTTTCACTAGATTGAGATTTGTGCAAGGATTTTTGCCTTTTATCTAGCCCTCAGTGCAGACCAGTGTTGCCAACTTAGACACTTTTCAGATCCCTTTAGCTAATTTTTGTGCAAAAAACAGTGCCTAGTGACTTTTTGGACAAAGCTTAGCAACTTTCCAAATGTTGGCAGTACTGTCCTGCAAGCATGAGGTCTTGCTTTCCTGCTGCACTCACACCTCTCTCTGCGTCTGCTCTGTTCAGTGAGGGGCTGAAAGCCAGAGATTTAACAATGTCATGGATAACGAGACGCGCCCCGCGCCCTTCATCCCAATTTACATCATTCATATGTGAATGTTTTTAGAACGCAAGACGATTGCAACATGTTTTACATGTAAAATAGTCCACGTTATTACAGCCTAGTCTCTTGTTCAAAGTAGTTATAGTGTTCAGAAACATTTAATATTATTCATGCTCCATGCCTGTCTGTTATATAGTTTTATAAAAGTCTTAAAAATGCATTCTATCAAAAACAGATTATATATTAGTCAATATATAGATAGATTTTATATAGAATAGATATTGGTCTCCTCCAATGGGTGGGGGGGTTTAGTTACACAAGATTGAGAGCCTCTGTTTTATATCAATGTTTGTCTTTCTGAGGTTCTCAAGGTCACAGATATCACTTGTAGCCAAAAACAGTGGTGAATGTTACTATACTTCTATCATCACTGATATCGTTATCGTGATAAATACCAGAAAATATTGTGATATAGTTTTAATCTATATCGCCCATCCGTAATCAGGAGGATCGTCCTTCTTTATAACAATGAAAAGGAGGGTTTTCCCCCAGCTTTCAGTAATGATATCAAAGAACAATGGTATCTAATAGGAATCAGAATACATGACCAATATAGCATTTCACCAAAGAGGGTATCTAAAATACTGAATTAAGTCAGACTATGGGTAGCAATGAAACTATGCATTAATAGAATGCATTCTGGAACTTGCAGTTAATTCTGCAATCTGCATTAAGAACATGGAAGAATGTGAGAATATGAAATGATAAATAAGAAAAATAATGAGCAATGTATTTAATAGCATATTTTAATTCCCAAACTAATTAAAATGCTTATCAGATGCTTATGTTCATAAAATGCTGATGTTCATCAAATCAATAAATCTTGAATGAATGTTTGGCCATTATTGTTGTTCCTAAATTAGCTGTGGGAAAGCTGAGAAACTGCAGCAAAATGTTTTTTTTTTTTTAAAGCATCATCATTGAAAAGCCCAAAGGCACATAAAACTACTGCGCCACTACTGTAGATAGCTCACTGTTTTACTGAGTTATGAAATATAGTTTGGGATGTACCAATGTAACCCTTTTTCTCCTTTCAATTCAATGTCAGAGATCTGCGCATCAGCCAGTTTCCAATAATGGCACAATATTCCTAGCAAATCAGTTCACACTCTGCAATTTTTGTTGCCAGGTTATGCAAATGAGGCCTCCTGACGTCTGGCTTTAAAACAAGTTTTGTCCTGTTCTCACGTGTCATGTGTCATCATAATCAATCTGGTCCAATACTGCTAGTTGTATAGCAGTAGTTGTACCGAATGGGTACATTTCTAATAATAGTTGATTGCACGTTATCCGTATAAACAGTGAGTTTTGTAAGTCAGTCTTTTATGTGAGTTCCTGTTTGCTAATCTTTAAAAAAAAAAAAAAAAAGAAAGAAAGAAAAGAACTAGCACTGAGGTGATGCAAGTGTTTTGTTTTTTTATTGTTAATATCTGGAGGATGGTGAAGGAAAAAAATCTCAGCACTATATTTATGTACCTTCACTCAAAAACAATGGGCCTCATTCATCAATATTTTAGTAAGGATGTGTGTAAATGTTTGTGTCAGCTAAACCAAAATAAAAAATTCCACCAGATATGCAAAAGTTTCAGAAATGCTGATTTACTTTGTACCCGTATGAATATTTGATGAATGCCAATCATCAGTAAATTACAAGGCATAGTAATTTATGCATAGTAAACCTAACAACATCCCAGAGTTGAAGCTGTTCTGTACTGAGGAACGGGCTAAAATTCCTCCAAGCCGATGTGCAGGACTGATCAACAGTTACTGGAAACGTTTAGTTGCACAAGGGGCTCACACCAGATACTGAAAGCAAACGTTCACATACTTTTGCCACTCACAAATATTATTGGATCATTTTCTTTAAAAAAAAATCAATGATAATATTTTTGTTTCATTTGTTTAATTGGATTTTGTTTATCTACTTTATCTACTTTTTTGTGTTTAAAAATCGGATGATGTTCTAGGTCATATTTATGCAGAAATATATAAAAAAAAATTTAATTCACAAACTTTCAATCACCACTGTAAGACCATTAATATTTGTTCTTTCAAAACTGTATCTAGTTGAATATAAACCCCAACCATATGGATAATGTGGTCTCTCCTTTAGAAGGCTATTTAATGCTAAGACCCCATTATTAGAGAGAATTATTGGCAAAGTGCAGTGTCAATTAGCTTCAAATAAGCACTTAGATGATGTTGTCAGGAAGTCTGGCCACATAGAGGAAATAAAAGCAGCCCTCACAAAATATTGACTATGTTCTAATAGAGATATGACCCCAAACAACCAAATAAATTACATTAAGATCCAATCTTATTCACTGACTGAATGCCCACATGTATTCTCCATTTCCCCCATCAACATTCATCAACTTCTTCTTTACTTATTTAACTTAAGAAGAATTTGCTTGATACTTTTCTACAGTGATATTTAAAAAAAAGTTGTGAATGGTCCAGAGAATGTGATTTGGGTTGCTATTTGTTTGCAAGAATAAATATAGTTATTTGAGTATTCTTATGACTTCTAAAAGAAATAGCTCTGCTTTTGTCTTGCTATTGTTTTGTTATTGTTCTACTCTTTTACTAACTTGGCAGAAAACAAAATGCAAAGCTTACACACACATACACACACACACACACACACACACACACACACACACACACACACACACACACACACAAATTGCAAAGCAAAAGTTGATAATGCAGTCAGCTGTATGGATCAATTGAGAGCAATTCCTTAGCACAGCGAGATATTAAATATAAAGTTCATTGCACTGAATGCCAGAAGGCTGATCAGAAACTACAGCAGAAGTAGAAATACATGATATCTCTGTCTATAATTAAACAGGAGAAGGGAACAGAGAGACCTGTACCTGTAGAAGGATTCTCTCACACTCTTGTGCCCAGTTTTTACTTTTATATACTTGGTAACAAAATAGATTTTGTAAATAAAAGCTTTATGTAATGGGCCATTGTTAGGTTATGCAATCTTTGTTAACCTCAGTTTACTTGGTCAGTAAAATAGACAAACGTGTTTCTTATTTCTGCAAGAACTTTGAGTGGTTCACATTAAATTCAGACTGGGTTGCTGACATTACAACTTACTAGGACATGATATTTAATCAGGCTTTCTAATTAATTTTGTATCACTTCATTTTAATGAGTTCATTTCAAATTGCACTTGACTAAGCAGAGCAGTTTTAGACTGAATGTACGCAATGATCGATAGGGAGCCCTTAATTCAGTTATGAAGGGCTTGGTAATTAGCTGATAAGTTGAATCAATTGTGCTGGAGCAGGAAGAAAAAAATTAGATTGTGCAGGCCCCCATGACTGAGTTGTAACCCAGAGGTCTCACAGGCCTGCCCACAAAATACACACACATCCAAAGTGTAAACTAATGTTCTATGGACTCTTCTTACTGTTTATGGGAATGTTTCATTATAGCAGCTATAATTAACATTATCACACCTTACAAATATCGCAAACTGGAATATTTATAGAAAAAAAAAAGAAAACACTAATCACAACACAAATCTAAAGGCATAGGCTTCAGTACCTTGGTTCGAGCTATTGGAAGGGAAGCGGTCTGACTTCTTGAGGGTTTTAAAGTGGATACGCTTGCTGGCCTGACTTTCTCCATACAGGCCAATAGACTGGACCTGGACTATGTAGTCCGTCTCCTCCTCCAGGTCCCAAAGCACACAGGCCCTGCTGGTGGTGTTTATCTCCCGGATAAACCGCTGCATGTGACCATCCTGCTTCTGAAACCACAGTAAACACAGTGGCCTTTAATTAGCCCTTTCTTTATTTTGATATATTATTATAATAATATAAATTTTTGTGTTATAATCTCAACAATCCCCCTTTTTATTGTTACATCTCCTTGCACAGATTACAGCAACTCACATTTAAAAGACAAAAAAAAAAAAGGGTTGTATTAATGGTTTGGTTTTTAATGTGTAGAAAATATACTATATTCACACAATTGTCTAGAATGTCTTTGTATGCTTTAATATTAAGATTTCCTTTAACTGAAACTAAGAGGCCCAATGTGGCATTAAAATAAATGCCTTACATTTACGGGTACAGTAGCGAGTTCCAAAGCTCAGTAAATGTGGACAAGATAGTTTGTTCAAGCTCGCTGTCTCCCGGCATTAAGTGGATTGATGGAGGTACTTCATTAATGAATAATACTATCCAAAAAGCCAATCTTCAAAGCCATTACCACAGTTGGAGGCAGTTTTATTACATAACATGGCAAGCTGCTATATAGAGTATGTTATTGGTTAGATGCAGAATGCACTTACCAGTCTGTACAGTTTCAAATGCAACATATAACAAAGAGAACTCAGTATGCAATGACTCAAATTGAAAAAAAGCAATGTTAAGTTATACTCAGTGTTTAGTACTGAAAGGTTTATTACATGAATTGGTACATACTGTAGCTGAATAAATTTCTTTAGTAGAGAAGGAGAAGAATGCAACAGAATGCATTTGGCTGCTTGATCAGTCTGATATCTGTATCCTACAGAGTGACACTTGGTTTTCAAATAGCCAGTCAGATATCTGGGTATCTTTCTTCTTTTAAGGGAGGTGGCCATATGCATGACAGATCTGCCAATATTGCACTATAGTACATGTTGAAATTGGTCAACTCTGTTTGAAATTGTTAACAGAAAAAAATGCCATATGTTTTAGTAAATGTGATCATTTATAATCATCAGTTTGAACTGCCAAACTAGTGAACTTGGCTGACATTAGCTATCTACGGATCGGTTTGTTTGGACATAGACATTAAATCTGTAATTGGTAGGTATTAGAATAAATACATTACTGTATATGACCAAAAGTTTGTGGACTCCTGTTCATCACACACATACTGTAGGTGGTTCATCCCCAAACTTTTGCCACAAAGTTGGATGCAGAATATTGTCTAGAATGTATTTGTATATTGTAGTATTACAATTTCCCTTCACTGGAGCTAAGGGGTATAAAAATATATGTTTAGCATGACAATGTCCCTGTGTACAAAGTGAGGTCCATGAAGACATGGTTTGCCAAGACTGGAGTGGAAGAACTCAAGTGGCCTGCACAGCACATCTGGTTGTGATGGTCATGTCTCCACATACTTTTGGCCATATAGTATAGATATTTAATACATATCATCATGCAAGTGAACAAGTGAGTGTTCTTTTCATGGCCATGATCAGCAATTTATTTATCAGTTTACAACATCCTTACTTCAATAATTATTATTATAAGACTATATGTTACAAGGAACCTTGGATGGATGGCATGAAAACCGTAGTAAAGTGATACAGTATTTACCTGCTGTAGGACTGAGAAGCCAATAATGATATCCCCCTCTGGAACTTCCCAGGTCACTGTGGCTGAATCAGCTCTCAGATTCATGACTGACACGTTGACTGGAGCAGGTGGGCGGTCTACAAAACAGGGAGGTTTGCACGTTATTCATTTGACCACTCAAATTAATTTAAATTAATGCCATTGCCAACCTTAAAGTTGATTGAAGTGTACAGCATAAAAAAGGACTATAGCTATGAAAAGCCATGCACCTCATTTCATTCAGTAATGGCTCAATTTATTATTAAGGCTCTTCAGCTCTGAGCTGCACACATTCATCTGCAGAACAGCTGAGTGCAGGATATTGGCCCTTACTTGTCAGTTTTGTAAAAGATTTAGAATTAAACACTAATGACATGTGATATATATATGCCATGTATGAGTGCAGTTGATGATTCAGCTTCAACCTTGTGGAAGTAAGAGTCCTTTAATTACATACTATATTATCTTTTTTTAAAAATTATATTCACCATATATATAAATTATATAAATAAGAAACAGTAGACCTCATTGCATGTGAAAATGACTGTTAATTTGAGGATTTCATGAGAATAAATGGTGCTTAGGTCTCACAAATCTCCAAGGACATTCAAAGCTGCTAGAAAGTAAAATGGAGATTTCTTAAATTTCTGTCTTTTCTACCTCTCATACTGTATTGTGTCTTTTTTTCTCAAAATGTGATTTTATTCTTATAGTATTGCACTACATTTTAAAATAATGGACTGAATAACAGCAGACATTGGGAAACACCATCAGCTAAAAACTACAGTAAAGCTAATCAGTAAAGGAAGTAGGCTACATAGAAGGAAGGAAGATCAAGAAGAAAAGAAAATACCTTTTTCTTACCTAAAAAAGGTAAGAAAAGACATTCCACAAACTTACCTCAAAGTGTTAATGTTCTGAACTATTTGATAGATTAGTAAGTGGTATTTTAGATATTTATTGATATCGATGATACTGAAAATAAGTGACAACTACAAATAATGGAATTATTTTAAAAATGTTATGCTCAGTTGAACATACTCTCTGATCAGTTTGAGCTACAGATAAGATTAAATATGAATACAAGAGATGGTCAGAGATGAAATTGATTGACTGATACTAGCAAAAGCCAACGACAAAGCTAGAAAATACTGTCAATGTTAATCTTTATATTTGGTCTTTTAACCTGATAATGGGATTTTGCTGTTTCTTTCAATATCGAGAATTCTGAAGATCGTTTTCATCACTAAACCCATTTTAATCGACACCCTGTGTTAATAAGCATTTAGAGCTGTATTCTGAGTTGACAACTCAAGTTAAAAAGTTAATATTTCTGCAGGAAAAGTTCTCCAAATTCAGAGTCAGGTTACACAAGTGTTTAAGTTGATTTTCTGACCGGATTCTTAAGATTATTAAAATGAACAAAGGTTTCCAGTTTTTATTATTATTATTATTATTATTATTATTATTATTATTATTATTATTGTTGTTGTTTTAAGAGTAGAGGGGGATAGAAAATGCAGCGTGTGCATCCATAACAATAAGACATTCTACAAAATCTCATGTTATACCTAATATATATATATATATATATATATATATATATATATATATATATATATATATATATTTATATATTTATATATATATATATTTCTCCAGTCCTATTATGCTGCTTAAGTCATGGCTATCCATAAACCAAAAGGTACAATCAGAAACAAAACCAACCATAAAAACTGTTTCCCAATTGTATTTATCAGTGGCATTGGTGTGGTTAGATGTTCTCCCTTTTTAATTTTCCTCTTCCACCTCATTCAAAGTGTGAATGCTTAGAATACATAGGAAAAAAAAAGATAAGGATGAGCTGTAATCCAGTACATACTTACTAAAGTTGAAAAATGACTGCTCATCCAGCTATCGTTGAACAAGAAAATAAACGTGATTCATGAGGAATACTCGCTCAAGTTGTGTATTTTTGGTTGAATTGCATTCTGTGATTGAGTTTGATTGAATTCTGTACACTGTATCCTGTGCAGTGATTCCTGTTTTCTCTTTATTTCCAGCTTTGCAGCTGGGTGCTCTATCATGATTTAGCAGGCAATTGACAAGCTAATTAGTCTCACAAAAGGCAAACTCCTAGGCAGGCGAGCGTACATTGACAGATTCAATTCCAGGAAGCATGCCTCTAATTCTGAGGCCAGAAAATAGAAAGTAGGTGAACACAGAAAAGGCTTTTGAACCAAGCGTTTTAGCACTGGTATTTTTCAACAGCACACTAATTGGCTTTACATGTTTGTGTAGATGACTGAAACAGGAGTTACCCTCTGTTTCTTTGCAAAAATGAAGCACTTTAATTGAATTATGTAACAGCTTTATGTAACAACCAGTGTTTTGACCATGTGTTTTAGTGAAATTTTCCTTTAGAAATTTTGTCATTTTTAGGTATGCAAGTCACTACAAGAAGGACATATCAAAGGACAAACACAGCAAATGGTTAGAAAAAGAATGTTTTATCTTTAACTGTGACCCCAATTCATCACTGCAGGTAATCACAGCCAGTGCGAGACACACAATCACTGCCCAATTAAGACACTATTGGAGGTCTGGAGAGTCACAGTAAATATCGACAGTGTCAGTATTTCTTTCCAGTTCATGATTATACAGTGGGAATAAGGTCAATTATACAAGATTCTCTGTTGCTGTGGTCAATAAAAAGCTATTGCTAGAATGTACACCGATCAGCCATAACATTAAAACCATTGATGTGAATAACATTGATTATTTCATTACAGTGGCATGTCTCAAGGGGTGGGAAATATTAGGCAGCAAGTGAACAGTCAGTTCTTAAAGTTGATGTGTCGGAAGCAGGAAAAAAATTGTGATGGCTAGATGACTTGGTCGAAGTATTTCCAAAACAGCAGGTCTTATGGGGTGTTTCTGGTATGCAGTGGTTAGTACCTAACAAAAGTGGTCCAATAAAGAACAAGTGGTGAACAGGCAACAGGGTCATGGGTACCCAAGACTCATTGATGCATGTGGGGAGTGAAGGCTAGCCCATCTGGCCCAATCCCATAGAAGAGCTACTGTAGCACAAATTGCTGAAAATCTTAATGTTGGCTATGATAGAAAGGTTTCAGAACACACAGTGCATTGGAGCTTGCTGTGTATGGGACTGCTGCAGGATAATGCACTCTGCCACACTGCAAAAACTGTTCAGGAATGGTTTGTGGAACATGACAAAGAGTTCAAGGTGTTAACGTGGCCTCTAAATTCCCAGATCTCAATCTGATCGCGCATATGTGGGATGTGCTGGACAAACAAGTCCAATCCATGGAGGCCTCATCTCGCAACTTACAAGACTCAAAGGATATACTGTTAATTTCTTGGTGCCAGATGCCAAAACACACCTTCATAGATCTTGTGGAGTCCATGTCTCAATGGGTCAGAGTTGTTTTGGTGGCAAGGGGAATCTACACAATATTAGGCAGATGGATTTAATGTTATGGCTGATCAGTGTATGAATCAGAATCCTGTGTGTTATGCCACAACCTCTGACACACCTTTGTAGCTACCACTATTTCAGAGCTGCCAACATTGATAACAACAAAATCCAAGCAGACAGAGTGTAATGGGTTTGTTAGATGTCCTGTAATCAGAAGCATCTTAACAACCTTGTGCACAGAGCGACAAAGAATGGGCTCAATAGAAGACAAAAGTGAGTGGCATGAGAGTAATGCTTCATGGAGAACTGGTTTTGAGAAATGAAATGGGAAAGTTCTCTTACACACTGAGCCACCAGGCAGAGATAACAGAGGGTGTGGCAGGAACCACAAAAACTAGTGAAGTTAGGGAATAAACAGAATTAATTAAGAGAGAATGAGTATGCACTCTGTCACTGGGATCGAACCCAAAACCTCCTGGGCATAAGCAAGCACTCTAATGAGTGAGATATGGGGGAGGGGCAACAAGTGTATTGAAAGGGTTAGGCAAAAAAAGAGAGAACTAACTAAAAGCAGATGCAGAAAAACATGATCAATCAAAAGAGGAAGAAAATAAAGGCATTGCAAAAAGTAAACTACTAGAGTTTGTCCAATTACTTTTGGTCCCTGAAATATGAGGAAACCACCTATATAAAGTGCTGTAATTTCTACACCTTTTACCTGATTTGGATGACATGTCTATATATGACTGGACCTCTGATATTTTGATGTATAATCTGGCCCCCTTTGGAAAATATTTGGACACCAATGACCTAGATAAAGATATCGTGACGCAAAGGTAACCATTACCAGCAAAACATTGTGTCTTTCATAATCAACATCCTTTCCACTTCAGCAAATTGGCTTTTCTGCCAGTCACATTTCATGTTTAGAGTGACCACTACTGTAGCTGAAAAAGCACAACAGTATAGTTCTTAAGTGTTTCTAAATATTGCCAGAGCAAGGACTTCACTTTTTTTTGCAAATATCACGTAAATAAAAATACGCTATAGTGACACACACACACACACACACACACACACACACACACACACACACACACACACACACTTTGTACTTCATTGACGTCACCATAAAAGCGCTTCAGGGTGGCCAGAGGGCTTAGAGCACTATTACGGAAAGACCCTAAAGGGAAAACAGCAAGCAGTTAGCACACAAATTTTCTTCTTCTATGGTGATCACGCGCTGTTTAGACCTTATGGTTGCATTGCTAAGTAGACTGTATCTTAAAAATAGCATAATTAGATTCAACCATCCTATCTTTGGACACGGAAAAGACCTTTGACAGGTTTGAACAGCTTTTTCCTTAAAAGATGTGATTCTATATACTCACACCCAACACCTGAAATATTGACAAATAGTGTGATCTTTAAAGTCATTAACTTCTACTAGACATCACTCGAAGGGGCACTTGACATTTTATTATACCTCTTCGACCTGAAGAATTGCAGCCAATCTCTACTATAAAATACATCATTCTTTGGTAAATTCTCTGGTTACAAAATAAAACAACCTTGTTACGGAATGACAGGGAAAGCTAAATACTAACATTGACTCCAGCTGATTTTAGGTTCTCTTTCACTCAAGTTGCTTGTCACTTTCCTATTTATCAATTAAAATTATTTTGAACGTATATCACTAGCTAATTATCAATCCTCCTTAAACCTTTTTCTAAATATTTGGAAAGATGGAGATTATTACCCATTTCTCTAATAGCCCACATTAATATTCTTAACATGAATGTATTCCATAAAATGTGCAATGGCCTGGACAAACTACAAGCTTTCCAAACTGAAATATCTCATAGCCATACAAATATTATATCTTTTTCAGAATTATCCACAGAATAAACCACTAATGATTGGCCACACAGCATATCACTAAAGACTGCAGTTTTCATTATGGGCATTTTCACAGTCAATATAATTACTGGAAGCAGCTCTCCTAAGCTAATTGATATTTATATTCTAGAAGCAAAATGTCTGACAGCTTTTTGGAAAAGAACAGAAAGACCTCCTATTATTCAATTACTAAACAATGCCTTCTTGTTTATCAATGGAAAGATATGTGTGCCAACAGGGGGAAAACCATCAGATGTTGCGGCCAAAGATGATGGGTTTTCCCCCCCGCCAATATTAATTTGGTTAAATGGGGTTTTAACCAGTTTTCTGCCCATAATATACACAATGTGGCCAAATATACCTGTTCCAGCAAGACAATGCCCCTCTGCACAAAGCAAGGTCTATGAAGACAAACATAATATGGCTTTCCAATTTTGGAATGGAAGAAATTCGGTGTCCTGCACAGATCCTTGACCACCACCCCACTAGAAACACCATCAAAACAGAGAAAAGCACTTACACTCTCTGAACGAAATGTAGGAAATATAAAGGCAATGACATAGAAGGACAATTAAATAAAAATACAACATTTACACACACATCAGGCAGAATCAGAGCTCTCCAGGCATGGACTATTCTCAGGCAAACTACGCCGACACGGTGAAGAGAAAAACATATTCCTGAGGACAGGGTTCAAAAACAGCACTCCATGTTGGGCCAAGTTATCAATGAGAGGATTTCAGTGCATATTATCATTCTAACTAATGAAATAGTTAACTGGGTTTTTTTCAGTAAAGTGCTAGATATTTTTTGACCTTTGAAGTGCTGTCAAAACACATCAAGGTGATCTGAAGCACTACCTGAAACATTCTATAGCATCTGAGGTACACACAACAAAAAGGTGAGATGAAGGGCTTTGCAGGCTGATCTACCTTTCTTCCAGCATCAATCAATCTGAGAAAAGTGACTTCTGACAGTCGTCTAATATGTGCAGATATTAACTCTGCAAATCCAGAGACATTGTGTGATTTTGAGTGGGTAGTGGAGCACAAACAGCAAGGAGCAACATTACAAATGAAGTGGGTAGGTCCATACTGAGTTCTCTTAAATATTAATGCCTTCATTAAAGTTAGGGACAAAGATAAATACATTTATGTCAATCACTGTAAACAAACTATTCCACCTCAACCCTAAGGACAGTTTTGGACAAATTATTAAATAGAGTATGCAGAAAAAACTCACAATATTCTTTTCTATGTAAAGTGTTTGAATTTTTAAATGTACAATTTTTAACATTAAATATTACAATATTAATACACACATTTATTCCTTCAAAAATGTGGGAATTTAAGCTGAAGTGTCCAATTAGTAAATAGCAAAAGATGTGAGAGTGTTGTAATACATATACATATGTATTTTTTAAACACTGCAGTATTTTTTGTTTAAAGAGCTTCTGCAAACTGGCTTAACACCTTTTACTTGTCAACACTGGATCTGTAAAGAGGGGAAAATCAGTGTTGCCACTGTTGATGCTAAGGTTTAAGAGATTTTTCAGCATGCCTTAACCTTATTGACATACGTGTTTGAGATTTTGAACTTTGTCTTTTTTGATGGACATCCCAGGAGAACAGCAGTTTCTAAAAATACTCAATCTAGCCAGTCATCTTGCACCAACAACAATGCCACAATCAAAGTCACTGAGAACACATTTTTCCCATTCTGATGTTTGATGTGAACATTAAGTGAAGCTCTTGACTCTTATCTGGATGATTTTATGCATTGTGCTGCTGCCACATGATAACTGCATGAATGAGCATGTGTCTAGTTGTTCCTAATAAAGTGGTTGGTGAGCATATGTACTTTATATGTATTATACAGTATGTATATGTAAGTTTATATTTATATGCAAGTTTGAAGCCCAGTTATACAAACAAATCTATAGGACACCCAGACTGCTGTAATTATCTTATTTTCATTCTTACCTTCTTGTCATGCCATAGAAATGGTCTGAAGATTCCATCTAAATCTACTGTATTTGACAGTGAGTTTGGTCATGTGAGGAAGATATTTCTATTAAAAGCACCAATCAGATAGGTCCAAGTCAAGTGATAGGAATATTTCCTGTAAACTGTAAGTCTCATTTAGTGTTTACCTCTTTAATATTTTACATTAGGTTTTATTCAGCATGCAAACAAAATGTAAGAGGCATTAAAAAAAATGGATTTCATATTTGCAATAGGCATGTGCTATATTTCTACCTGTACATGTGAGTTTGTGTCCTGTATATTTTATCTCAAAACATTTTAATGCTGAATTTGTTTTAATAAGTCTAAAGATTAGAGTAAATAGACCTGGGCTTAGATGGTGAACCTGGGGTTTGTCGTAGTCCAAAGACAAGGAGGTTAAGCAGTAGTTATTTTTAAATGCCACTGTTTTAGTACACAGATATAATAATTTAACCCACAAAAGTACTGAGCCACTTTAAGGTGTTATGTAAAAATACCACCCTCTTTGTATTCCTCTCAGCACATAGTTGTATTAGAAGGATTACTGACAGTTTTTTTTTTTTAAACCTGTTTGATCTTTTTTCACTAAAGAAGGGCACAGTGGTTCATAATCTTTTAAAATATTGCAAACTTAAAACTGGAATTCCGTGCATTACAATTAGCAACTGTATTATTATTCCACCTTACTATTTTTATGTGGGTTAATGCTTCTATGACGCCTTTGTCCTGAATGGGTTCTTGGTAATCTTTCGCCAGTTCAGGTGCCTTAGCTTAACATTTTTTTTCCTTTCTTAAGAAATTGTGTTTTCCCTCCTTTATTTACATTTACGTTTACCTTTATTCATTTAGCAGACGCTTTTATCCAAAGCGACTTACAAATGAGGAAATACAAGTTTATCCCTAACTGCTGTCACTTATGTTTGTTATTATATTCTGGAAGTGTTTTTGATAAAATAACCATCCACTTCCTTTTTCACTAAATTCAGTGCAGATCTACAGTTATAGTTTGCACTTTTATGAGATTAGCCTTCGTGGGATTAGTTTTTTGAATTACATCTGCCACTTTGTAATCTATCTCTAGCTCCTGTGTGTTTAATACAATTTGACTTTTCCTAAAGGACAGAGAGTATGTGAGAAGACAAAGCCTCACAGGAAGACCTTTGCAGACTCCAAAAAAGTTCAGGCTTCGGCAAACCATTTACATTAGCCTTGAAGAAAATATTCATCAATTCACAAATTCTTAAATCAATATTGTACATACAGGCGCAGTTCTCTGATATAGCCTATGTAAGACATACAGTATTATTGAAATCTATTGAAACTGAAGTGCAGTTGTACAGAGTCGGCAGGGTGCTCTGTTATCTATAAATTGATATCCTTCAAAGTTTTTGCTAGAGGTGCTGTGCTATTGTCAGCTGTGCTATTTTAAATTCAGTTATGTGTGTCCAGAAATTGCAATCCTTTTACATTTTGGTTGTTTTAGCTAGATTTATATAGTAGTCTTAGTGATCAAAGGCAGCACTAGTGTGTATTATTGTGTGTATAAATCTGAATAGATGGGTATGAATATGTTCCCTTTTCTTAATACCATTAGATGCTTACACTCTCTGGCTTTATGGGTGCCAAATGCTTCATCTTCCTGTGCACAGATAAAGTGGAGATCAGATATGTATAAGTATGCTGCACATACACACTCTTTGTATGGGGTTTGAGAACATCATACTTCAAACAGCTTTGTCTGCAAATGAAGAAAGGAACCTCTGCATAGCATCTTCTTCTTTTCATTTTAACAAATGCAGACTAAACCTCATAATCCAATATTATGTAAATGCACTGGAGAAGAAAGACAATGACTGAACGATCTGGCTCAGCTCCATGCGTCATCATAAACAAAGGCACAAAGGGTCATTTTCACATTAATGCTGGATAACTGTGACATCAGGAGCGCTGCAGGTCACATGAATGCCACCATCTGTTTTACTAAAGCTCTGCATCCACAGCATGTGACTGTTTGAAGGGTTATAGTAAGGGCTATATGCAGCCTTGCTCATAGATACACGTACCTCAGTCTATAAGAGGTTGAAAATGGAGAAAGTAGAATTCACTGACCTTTAACGCAATCAAGCCTTCAAAGTTAATTGCACTGGAACGTATGGATTAGAGACAGCAGAACAATATATGTGTGTCACAAGCTCAAGAATGTTGCCACCTCTGCACTGGTATACTTACAGTATATGCAGTCACCATATATGTTTATTTACTGCATGCCTATTTTTCCTCAGCTTTGTTTCACTATAAAGTATGCTCTATGCCCTAGACTTCTGTAATTCTAATGTAGGTTTATTTTCAGATCAAGTATGCATCTAAGCAAAGGATTGCCATAATACTAAAGACTGAATAAACCAGTAGCCCAGTGGTTACAGCTTTGGGTTGTAACACAAAAGGACCCATAAAGGCTGTAGATCAAACCCTGACCTGCTTCTGGAACCGATGACTGTATGTGCTAAGGCCTTGCTATTCAAACATAGCTTAAGACAAGCTGGCTGAATGGGTTAAGACATTGGGATACTTATCAAAGGGTTGTGAGTTTAAAGCCTAGCATCACCAACTTCCCACTGTTGGGCCTTTGAGCAAGGCCCTTATTTCCTCAACTACTCAGTTGTATTATAGTTGCAAATGCTTTGGATAAATGTGTCAGCCAAAGAGGTAAAATGTGAATTTGGTGCAAATGGCACGAAGCAAGACACCGCAGCAAGACAAGATCTACAAATCAGCTTAATCATGTTTACATTTACCTGACTGCTTTTATTTATTTATTTATTTAGTTAGTTAGTTAGTTAGTTAGTTAGTTTATACACTATATACATACACTATATATAGTATAGTATATACACTATACTGCCAAAAGTACGTGGACACCTGAGTATTGAACATTCCATTCCAAAATCATGGGCATTATAATTGAGTTGTCCCATCTTTGCTGCAAAAACAGCCTCCACTCTTCTGAGAAGGCTTTGAGGATTTGTGTCCATTCAGCCACAAGAGAGCAAGAGGTCGGGTACTGATGTTAGACCAGAATGCCTGGTGTGCTGCTATATGAAAATTTAATGTTCTCTAAGTAATAGGGGTTGGGTGTAAGTGCCTATTTCTTCCTTGCAGCAAACAAAGAATAAACTATGTGCATGGATGGTCATAAACTCCTGCTGATGCAGGAAATGATTATTTGGATAGTAAAGCACAGGAGTTACAGCTTTCCAGTTAGTACCAACCATGTAGAGCTGCACTAAGCTTTCACAGGCTGACGGAATGAGTAGCAAGAACGAGTGTGTTTGTTTGAGATTAGGAAATCTTGGCATTGCTCACAACAAATCATTTATAATAATATCTGTTATTCAGAACTGGGTGTTGTTTCAGAGTAAATGGTGTGTAAATGCTTAATTTGGAGTGGTTGGTGGGCTTATATCTCTAACATGCACTAGTCACACAGTTAAGAAATCCTGTTTATGATGGAACTTTCATTATACGTGTTTGCTCTGGTACCAGCTTTTGCTCTACCTACATCCCATTTCACCATGTGAGTCAGATGTACTTATATCTATTATGTAACATGCCATCAAAGCATCATAGTTTGTCCAGGGTAAGATGTGTACAGTAAAAAGCTAGAAGCCACATGGGGTACAGACATCTTCTCAGACTGAATCACAGGTTATGTTGGTTGCTCACATTAACTGATTTTCAGAAAGCTCCCCAGAGCTATCTGCAAAATGCACTAAACACACGCAGCAAATTCAGCCACCCAATTATAAAAGGAATACAGAGACCATACTACATGCCTATGTA
The DNA here is from genome assembly GCF_001660625.3 of Ictalurus punctatus. Taxonomy (NCBI): domain Eukaryota; kingdom Metazoa; phylum Chordata; class Actinopteri; order Siluriformes; family Ictaluridae; genus Ictalurus; species Ictalurus punctatus. Next base: position 7,971,580 of record NC_030440.2, read on the forward strand.
TTTAATAAACCAATGCATGTCTATGGAGAGATGCAAGCTGTCCCTGATAATACTGGCTGTAATTCACTTTACATTCAATTGGTTTGTATAAAGTATGCTTTGGTACAGGCATCTTACGTTCACTGTAAATTATCTGACATTGATGTGCCCCACATTAGGCACATCCATGTGTTCAGCCCCCAATACCAAATATATATCTCAATTTTGACCTAAATTACAATGCAAACCAAAGGTATGAGCTCTTCCTATATCTAATTTTTATGCCATAAGTTTATTGCCTTGCCATGACAGTACCACTCGATATATGAAAAATCTGTTCACAGTGTAGCATCTTCAGTGTCTTGGTATGATGTTGGCCATGTTTGGTACCTGTCACATAAATCCCCTAGGAGGAATATTTCAAAATTCAGAGCATGCATTTTTTTCAAACAAACCAAAATGTCCCCACCAAAACTTATGATAATTGGACAAACTATGTGGCAACCACAGCGATAAACTCATTTGGAAATGTTAGGGGGTGCTATGGACTCCACTGGCCACACCCAGGACAAATGACAAAAGAATGATACAATATTCCAATTTTTGGTGGATGTACCAAGTTTCAAAAGTTTTTGAGTTTTTGAAACTAGGGGGCGCTATGGAGCCAGTGAGGCACGTCTATGACAAATTACTACAACAAATCAAAAGATATCTTAACACAAACGTATTTGTAAACTTTCATAAGTTTTCAGCCATCGTAAGAACGTCAAAACACCGTGGGAAAATTCCATCCAACATGGCTGACTTTCTGTTGGGTGGAGTCAGATAATACCAAGTGAACTTTGTCTTACACGATGAGTTCAATAACCATACCAAATCTTGTGCACCTCTGAACAACTTCATCCCAACCATTGACTATGTGTGGTCCTCTAGAGCGCTGTAGAGCTCCTCAACCACACCCAAACCTAAAGACTACATAACTTTTTGATTTTAAGCAAGAAAGATAAACCCTAGGAAAGGATGAAAAGCTGAATGTTATTATGCTTTTATTTAATGCCCAGATCTATAAATAATTGCAAAAAAAAAATAATTAAATAACAGTATTTAATAATTTAATTATCACGATTAAAAAATTCTATAACAAAACAAAAATACATTTTACAATCAAATCAGCTTCTTTGTAATTGCTATTTTTTTTTAAATTAATTTTTTTTAATTATTAATTTTTAAGATCACATTACCTGTGATATCTCAGAAAAATGTATTGTAGCATAATTCATCATGATATCAATATTATTTGATCATATTGCTCAGCCCTACTGCATAGTGTGCCAGCATTTTTGCAAGAAAATCTTCCTGAATGCTCTAAATTCAATTCAACCACTGATGGCAACTATCTGACAGCAGTGCAGAGAAGGTTTCAGGGAGCAGGTTCACTTTCACAATTGTCTTTACTTTGTAATACATCTAATAGACGTTTGATCCTATCAGAGCTAAAATCAAAGTAAAACCACAGGTACCTATTCTACCAATATTCAACATGCCTATTAACCATTTTCTTTTTTTTTTCTTATGGAGAAACAGAAAATGATGTTTATGCATATGGAGCTCTAATGGTAATTTTTCTCACTTGTGAGATTGGTGAGTGTCTGATGTATCATTGTTTATGAATGCCTGAATTTAATCCATGCCCATAGTCCTCTAGTCACCTATTTGCAACTCTCGTCACCTCTTACAGCGTTGACTTTGCTTTTGTCTCAGGTTCCAAACCAAAAGCAATAAGAAAACAAATATTTAAGAACTACTACATTGTAGTGTTTCTCAAATCCATGTGCGTTTCAAACTGGCCAATCTCAATGAATCTGGTTCAAATTCGTATTTATAGTACTTGGCAAGCATCTCAATATCTGTCAGTGTATCTTAGCGTGAGCAGACGCCCATTTGTCAGTGCGGAAAACGTCAATGTTGCAGTGTTGCAGATTACTTAATGTTCTAAACTCTCAACAGTGAACATTCCACTACTCTAAGTCGCTTTGGACAAAGGTGTCTGTCAAATGTTGTACATGAAAATGTGCATGGCTGGGTTAAGTAAAATATCTTTAGCATATTCCCAATATACCCTGTGCAAGGTTATTAGATGTAGTGTTTGTTAATTATTATATGACTACTCTTACTCTGACATGTATTTTGTTTCTCTCAGCAGCTTTAGTATATGATCCCATCTTAGATTAAAGATACAACCTTGCCAAGGGTTCAGAATAAAACAATTACCTGTGCGTGAGTAAAACACACCTGCAGACCACACAATCCCAGATCCCTTATCCCCCAACATGGTCTCACACGTTCAAATCGCTTTCAGAGGGGAAAATGTGATCACCCCAGCAAGAACTGAGATTCATTCAGAATATAGACAGTTATGACCAACTCAGTTATAATATAAATCAGCTATATAATTTGGGATTACATTGTCACTCCTGTCAAAAAGGAAAAATAAAATGATGTATATAGCTGAGGATTTATATATATATATATATATATATATATATATATATATATATATATTTTTTTTTTTTTTTTCAAACTAACCTGTAGCTTAAAACCAAAAATACCCCTGGCTTTCTATCACATACAGTAGTGTGGTTATTCAGTCAGCTCTGTGATTGTGTATATTCTTTGTATTTGGTTTACCAAATGAATACATTTTTGTCAGCGATGCACAAAACTCTGCATTTTACAGATTACTACAGCAGCACTGTTACTATAGCTTTTGCGAATCACAATCTTAATGACAACTTGATGCTATTAATACTCACCATAACAAGCTTTAACTCTTTCAACAAGGAATGACCCTGCTGTCCTGATTCCCTGGCAAATCTAAAAGATAATATTCTCTCTCTCTCTCTCTCTCTCTCTCTCTCTCTCTCTCTCTCTCTCTTTAAAAGCTGGGATTCATTGTTATAGCTTTTTGTATTCAAGTCTCACAGGAAGGCAGGATGAGCGACCATTCCAGCTTCGTCTCAGTCAGTAACCTTTCAATGAAGCTGCAATCACGTGCATACAAACAGCTGGATTTGTCTACAGAACGGTAACGGACAGCGTACAACATGTGGCTGCAAGCAGTCATTAGTGTTTACAAAGCGAAGCTGACCATTAACTTACTTGCTCCGACCAAAAACATGTCAGTGCCAAAAAGCAACAGTGCGACAGAGTTAAGCAGAACGAAGAGGCGAGCCATGTTTCTCGACGGTGCTTGTGTTTCTTCAGACTCCAAATAGCTTCAGGCGCGCGCCTTCATCCGCTCCATCTTTACTGAATATTGGCGCAATTAACCAAATATAAAGCAAGTCCGTCAACTTTATAGATTTCTCCCAAGCAGATCATGCTCTCTCTCTCACACACACACTCACTCACATACACACACACACACTTGACGAGCTCCAGATGACGTCCATGTCGCGTTATGTCAGGTGTCTTGACTAATTTTCTTCATCTTCGACTGCTGGAATATAATTTTGCTTCTTCCAGTCTAGCAATAAAAGTCATAGGGTATTCCAGGTTTTCTCCATGCATCCTACAGCAAGTAGGATGAAGATCGCAGAGTTTGCCTCGTCTTCATACTTGGTGTTGAGCAGTGCATCTGTAAAGGCAACGCGCAACGCTAACGCTCACTCTTCATCCGCTCAGCGCTCTGGCTCAGTGTGGAGGGAAAAAATCCGCCCGTCTTTATTTATTAATGCATCCACAGACCGTTATACAGTTCGGTGATTAGGCACGAGACAGAAATCCAGGCTTTAATGCAGCTCCAGTCCTCATGTTATTAGATTTGTAATTCCAGCACCAGTGCACGAGACTGTCACCTCTAACGCACGAGGGCAATGACAAGGAACCCTGGCTCTCTCTCAAATACAATAAGGCACAGTTGGAAATAAAAAGGAGACACATAGGATGGGAATCAAGGTGAATGAGAGGTCTGGGGGAAATGAAGCAGACAGAAAGTTTTCATGACACAATAAACACTGCCTCATTCATGGTTAAAAGCTGTTGCATTTTCAGAATGTTATTAGATCCCTGTGGAGCCCTGTTCATTTGGTTAACAATATTACACTGAATGTAATTCTGGTTGGGGTGCACGGTGGCTTAGTGCTTAGCACGTTTGCCTCAGACCGTCAGGGGTTCGGTTCCCACCGTGACATGTGCTGTGGGGGTTTCCTCCGGGTACTCCGGCTTCCTCCCCCAGTCCAAAGACATGCATGGTAGGCTGATTGGCATGTCTAAAGTGTCCGTAGTGTATGAATGGGTGTGTGAGTGTGTATGTGCTTGTGCCCTGCAATGGATTGGCATGGGTCCAGGGTGTACCCTGCTTTGTGCCCCATGCTCCCTGGGATAGGCTGCAGGTTCCCTGTGACCCTGAAAAGGTATAATGGATGGATGTGATTCCTGTTCAGTGGCCCAGTAGGAACTATATCTTACACCATGGCCATACTGTAGCTATGAGAACTTCCTCTTCATATTATTATTATTATTATTATTATTATTATTATTATTATTATTATTATTATTATTATATATTTTTTATTTTATCTTCTATTTAGTACCTCTTCGGGGTTGGAGGTTGGAATCCTGCGTCTGCCCTATGTGCACTGATTTTGCATGTTCTCCCCATGCATTGGGGGTTTCCATTAACATTAACATTATGACAATTAATTACTAATATTAAACACCTATGTGACTGCATTTGCATTTTCCCCCATTGTCAAAACTTAAAACAATAAACACAAGCCAAATATGACTGATGTATAACTAAGCAAATCAAAGCACGTTTTTCAACAAAGTATTGTACTTAGATGAGCCAGCAGTGATATTTCCAAAGTGTTCCAATCACTGGATTGTAAAATTGGGGCCCTAGGATACAGACTGTGCATAAGTCTGGCTCTGGAAGCCACAGATGAGTCACTCTTACCGGATATTACTGAATTTGAAATAGAAAAAATACAGAGAAACACACAAACACCTCCTGATAATCACAAACAAGCTTATCACAAGTTCTCTAGCTAAAAGATTTTTCCCAACGGGTTAATGATACAAATCCCACAGTGGGGTTAAAACATCTGACTATCACCTTACTACCAAATTAGAGAACAAATAAATGCAGTGCTTGTTCAGTAAGAAAAACATCTATCATTCATTAGTCTTTTCACCTCCTATAATATTGACAATTATTCTCCAAGAATTGGTTTGTTTACATTCTACCACTTCAATTTCTCCTCCCTGGTTGGCTGCCAGCTCTGCCTTTTTTCGTGCCTAATGCTACGGCATGCCTAATTTGTGTCTATTTACGTTTGACTGGCTGTTCATGCAAAAATCCCACCAAGTCCAACAGGACACCCCTGACATTGCTCTGACTGTAAATAACTATTACAGGATTGTCAGAGTGAATCACAGGAGCTAAGGAACATTATATTATAGAGTAAATAATTGTTTGTTTTATATATATATATATATATATATATATATATATATATATATATATATATATATATATATATATATATATATATATTGTAGCTTTAAGTTATGCATATCAACTCTTAGAATTAAATAAAGACAAACATTCTGAAACCACATCAATATTAAATTGCTAGAACCAGTGGAGTGACCAGGATTTTAGTTTAAAACTCATCCAGGAATTTTAAATAGCTGAGATTTTTTAATATTGAAAAGAAATTGGATTTGTGGCAAACTCTTCTCGCTGTACTTAATTTCATTATTAAATTGGGTTTAGTTTGAATCATGAGTCATTTAAGTTTTTTGGCATGGATGTCAGAGCAACCAGTCATCCTTACGGGTATTAGTCTCGTGCAAGAACATGCACTGATAGACCCCAGGAAGAACATGAACCCCTGCCCTTTTGCCTTCAGACTCTATGTGACTTTGGCTGTGTGAATAATAAATATATTTTATATGTCCGGAGAAAACATGTACCTCGGATTGTGACTGAGACTTGGGACTTGACACTGGCAGCAATTCTGAACAAATTAAGCTCCACAAAGGCACAACTGTTTCATTCTCACCCAGGAATTTGTACTTTGGTCAACTTTGGTCAACTTTAGTAAACTTTGGTCAACGTCGGTCAACTTCGGTCAACTTTATTGTTATCGTTATCGTGATACAGCATCGGCTTATATTCACCCCATCAACTACAGATATAATCTTAAAACGATACCCTATAAAAACATCACATGCTATCACATGCTATATTGCATTACATCACAGGTCTGTAATGTCTCAAACAGTTAAAACACTATACACTATGTTCTGCAGAGAAATCTGATGCGGCATCTTGACAAATTTCTGCGGGATTCCTAAATACTTGTGTGTATGACCACTGAATGCCATTACACTGCATTATGAAAATTTGTATATATGACTGTGCTTGTCTAAATAACTAAATGACTCTAGAAATGGAGTGTTTATGTGGACTTAGTAATAGAGTGCATGAATATTAATGATTATTAATGTTTATTAGTGTTGTTTGTGAGGGGATTATGCCCTAAAACACTGGCACAGATTACATTGGTGACATAACCCACCATTGTGACATACAGAAAAGATCCCACACTGAAAAACATATCCTTCATTGCATTGCGCTTACTAACTGTAAAAAATGTTTAAAATATATAAGGTTCAACTGGTCAGATTGCTATATCTATATCAAGTTACCGATAATTCTGTTGTTTTTTGTTTGTTTTTTTACAGTTTGGATTCCCAGCCCTGCATCTGGGAATTTATCCCCATCCGTGCTTCATTTTTAATCACACCTAGCTCTTTATAATCACATGCATCTTAAGGCATCTGATTTTTTTTCAGGAGCACAGTTAAGCAAGTCTTCTTTTATGCAAATGCTGAACTGCTACAGAACTGATACTTCGTCTTGTTTAAATTGCTATAATATATTCAAATTACAAGCACGTACAACTATTGATTTTGCTACAACAGGCTACAAAATGATTCCATTTATCTCCCAGCATCAGCAAGTAGGCCCTTTGCTCATGTTCAGGATCAGAAAAGGCAAACTCTTCAGGTCACTAAGGGGTATAAATATGTATGTATCCTGTGTAACTTAAGCTTAAAAATACATAAAAAAAATTAAGTTAGTCTTGGCATATAAAGTTTGGAAGAACTCACTGAGGCATATAAATATTTATACAATAGGCTGCATTCAGAGATCACTTCGACTTCATTTATATATATATATATATAAGTGTCAGTCAGAGAACTATGAGACTTGGTTCTTTCCTAGTGCCATCTTAATGAGAGCACTAAAGCATCTCTGACTAAAGCATCAGCTGTGTTGTAAAAAGTGCTACATGCATAAATTCAAGTCTAAATATTATTATGGTCCTATGATAATGTGATAATATGATAATAAAACATTTTATTATTATTATTATTATTATTATTATTATTATTATTATTATTAAGCTTAATAATACTTATTATTTGAGCACATATCATGTATCATTTAGAATTTTGGCATGGAACATTCATTTAGATTCTCCATCCCATTGTAAAATGTCAACGTAGATTATAAATTGACCTCTACTGCCACATAAAATCTCTCAGCTCAGAACACTGTGTTGCATGCAAAGTTTGAAAATCTGGCTGTAGCTGAATCTTGTACCCATAATTTTGTATACTGAATCTTTGTATTCACTTTGCTGTCAAATTTGAGCATATACACATTTGAAATATGACTTAAAAGGGCCCACACATTTTCTAAAGTACTTTGAAGACAGAAGGAGATGTCGTTATCTGGGTATCAATGTGCAAATGTGCTATTTGCTAAGAACATTATAGCCTACTCAAGCTCAGTGTTCACAGACTCATAATTGCTTAAGCATTTCTTTTCTCATGTGAGGTGCTCTGATCTGACAACTTCAAATGGTCCATGAACAGAATGTACTTTTCCTTTCATTGAATGACGTATAATGTGTTAGTAACACTTCATTTGGTGTATTGATCTGTGCTAGTTCTGAAGCATAAATAACACTGCAACATGTGCAGGATTTATCAATTCAGCAGTGAAATATAGTCTGATGTGGTTCTGCTTTATTTCTCTATAGCTTAAAAGGGATGATAAGATGTCTTACAGCCAAGTTAGGTAACTGCATACAAACTTGGCGCTGGGTCTGTAGAGTTCTGGCTTCCTCTAAGGAAAGTCCATTAGTGAAATAATTTTAAATCTAAAAAAAGAAAAGGAAAATACTATCCTGCATATGTCTGCATTTTGAAAAGGTTTGTGAATTCAGTATTTCTCCGGCACCTTTATTACTTCCTGTTTGGCATTCATCCCATGTTCTCCTTTGTGATGGCAGGTAGCACACCCTCTCCCAGTGATTCTGAGAGAGATATTTTTGGTCTCAGGAGCATCTGGGGAGTACAAAAGAATGAAGTGTTGAGTCTCTGGTTGAATGATGAAGGTTAGATGCGAATAGAATCTCTAAGCAAACAGAGACCATCTGGATGTTTTGTTTAATTCTTTATATTGCAGCTCATGAATAAATTATGTATGAATGCATTTGTGCGACTTAGAAGTGCTTTTACGAGTAAAGATGCTGCATGCACAAGACTAGACACAAGACATGTCTATTTATCTGTGTATCCTGAAATGACTCTCTATAAGGTTTTCAGGGTTGTGTTGATCTCTGTGGCTTGATTTAGTGCACTGAAGATGGCTATTACAGAAAATAATTTAAACATATTACAAGACTAGCGTCATTAGAACCTCTTTGGAAAGGATACTATAATAAATTGAGTTTATATGAGAACAGGGTAATCATAGTACATGTATAATCATAGTGCATGTACAATTCTATACAAACATGAGAGAAAGATAGTAATATACTGTAGGTAGGTTTCACATCAGCTTTTATGGTGTTATGTCGTTACTATGCCTAAGAACGTAAACAAAACTATTAGCACTAAACCTTTCAGATGCCTAAGTAAGCTAGCAACTAATAGTCATAAAGTTTGGCCATGACAGTGCAGACAAACAAAAATAAATTCCACCCTTGCTTGAAAACAATTTAAATACATGAAAATATGAATGATCTCCTTTGGTGCTCACTTATCACCCTGCCACTAAAATTAAAACCCTGCCACTATAATTGTAATAAACTGTAATAAACAAACAAACAAAAACATCTAGTGAGTGGCAGTTTTTTGGGTGTGAATGCATTGTTTATAAGGGAAGCCAGACTGCTTTGAGCTGACAGGAAGGCTACAGTAACTCAAATGAGCACAAATGTGGTGATCAGAAAAGCATCACACAACACATTGAACCTTGAGGAGGATGGACTACAACAGCTGAAGACCACATTGCATTCCACAATCAGTGCTTCTGAGAACTGTTTGGATAAAATCACCCTGATTTCCTTAATGCGTTAGAACATGGCAAAGATAAATTAATTTCCAGATATATATTGCATTTTGCATCAGATATTTTGGGTACAATTCACTTTTAAATGAACAGTATATAGCTTATGGATGTAACTAAATATGAATACATTATTCAGATTAAACAGATAATAATGTGTTCTAAACAGATTTGAATACAAATAGGAATAGGCAGCACACTTTTGTTTTTGCCTTTGTTTTGTTTTGTTTTTAGAATGGTTCACAAGACATCTGGACACGCATCCCAAGGGATGCAGTAAAAAAGTTGGACAAGCTGGAGAGTTTTTCTTTCACGCATGCCATCAGATATGAAGCTTGTGGGACAAAGATGGTGCTGTCAGAGCCAGAATTCACAGACCATGCTGACAGTCCTGGCGTTTCTACCTCTGGATTTGTGTTCCGGTGTTTCTGGGGGCAGACTGGTATTTTTCATTTAAAAAATAAATATATACTCAAACTTACAGTTTTGGTCACACCCACTTTTGGTTTAACTCTAAATTAATTTATGGCATTTGACAGATGCCCTTATCCAGAGCGACCTACAGAAGTACTTTGAAGTCTCTATCAATAAATACATCCTGATGCTGGTTCACTAGGTCACGGACTAATAATACCATCAGTCTAGAAACTCTGTTGGGAGGTAATATAGTAAGAAAAGCACACATACAACACAATTAAATAATAATAATAATAATAATAATAATAATAATAATAATATATATATATATATATATATATATATATATATATATATATATATATATATATATATATATATATATGTGTGTGTGTGTGTGTGTGTGTGTGTGTGTGTGTGTGTACAAAAATGTATATAAATAGGTTGCACAAAATTGGCACACAACATGGGATAACCTTTTTTTCCATACAACTAGATTACCTTTCCATTCATGGCAGCCATCGCATCCTTTGTATCATCTGGATTTTCAAATATAACAAGGCTCTTTCAGTTCTCTGGATCTGTGATGACATCAACTTTGGGGGAATACATATAAAATACTAGGATCTAGCTGGTTAAACTGAGAAAATTAGAATCTGTGTCTAACAAATGGGACACACACACACACATATATTGTAGTCGACCAATACTTTGTACACAGCTGTGTTTTTTCTTTCGTTAAACCATTCATCCATAATTTCACATATTAGAATTCTAGATATTGATGAGGTAAATGAAACAGTAAAAAAAAAAAAAAAATAGGCTCTGAATCTGACCAAGTGATCCATTTCTGGCATTTATGTCATTATATACTGTAAAATGTCTATATTGTGGTATATTTAGAACGATGTGTTGATCTGTTTGCTCTGTTTAGCTGAAGTCAGATTGATTATAAATGTACACGTGGCTAGACTGCATATTTTTCTGACTTTTGTTAAAATGCCTAGTAATTTTTGAGCAGTTGTCAGATTTGTGCTGTCAGCGTTTTTCAGCTTTTCTTTCTACCAGTTTCACCTTGTATTGTATGCTTATTAATGGAAAGCTAACTAATGCTACTATATGCATGTTTCTCCATGCTATTGAGATTAATTACATTACTCATCTTGTGTGATTGGTACAATACATCTCAGTAGAATAGTCGTGTAATTGGTTGTTGGAGCAGAGATGCTGGAAGCAGGTGGATTGTTCAGTTAGAATGAATGTGTCTGCACTGTGCTTTAGTTGTGAAGTGTCTTGTAACAGCTGGAGTCATGGCCCAGACCACTGACATGCAAGACCACTGGGAAATCTCCCAATGACTAATCTGGACCTTCAATCAGCTGTGCATTGGGGAAACCTAGAAATATTACAATAGCTGATTGTTTTGTTGAGCACTGTTGCACCATCAGAATGAAGGATTTCTCCTTTCCAATAGATATCACAACAAAAATGACATCTCTGTTTGCACTGCCAGTTTCTACAGCAGGCATGAATAACAATTATTTATGTAATCAACTATTTCAAATATCTACTGGGCTCACCTCCTATAGCTTCAGAACCACTTTTCTTGCACAGCTTATGGATCTTTTCCCTGGAACACTTTTTTTGTATTACTCCAATCTTTTTTCTTACAGTACATTTACAGTCTCTCTGCTGTTAAGACATAGATCTGTACACCTGCTCGTCCTCCAAAACCGTAGAGTTGAAGATTGGACAAACAAATGGTCTTTTTCCAGTGTTCACCTGCCCAATTTTGGTGAGCCTGTGCCAACTGTAGCCTCAGATTCCTGTTCTTGGCTGACAGGAATGATACCAGATGACATCTTCCGCTGTTCTTACCCATAGGCCTCAAGGTTTGATGTGTGTTCTGGGATGCTTTTCTTCTCACCACAGTTGTACAGAGTGGTTATTTAAGTTATCATGGCCTTCCTGTCCAAAGGCTCAAACCAGTCTGATTATTCTCCAATAACCTGTCTCATCAACAAGGTGTTTCTGCCTCTGCAGAACCACAGCTCACTAGATGTTTTTTGTTTTTTGCACAATTCTGTGTAAACTCTAGAGATTGTTTTGTGTGAAAATCTGCTTTAACGTCTGTTGCTATCTACTGCATGTTGGAAGGTGGATTGTGATTGTTGCTTTGTTACAGATATGTACTGTATATGATAATTTTTACAGGTGACGGAAATATGATCATACGTTATACTGTATGCGCTGTCACGATTTTGATAGATTTTTTTCGGCTGGAAACTGGCAGCAATATGGTAGGAGTTGCTGTAGGCTAAATGTAAAGTTGGATAGAAATGATCATAAACCACAATAAGGCCTGTCAGTTTAAAAAAGGTTGATGCATTAGTCTTAATGTTGTTCATCAGCTGTTATTGACATACACTCTGAGTACGATGATGGCAATTAATGGTTTTTTTTGCTGCTGCAAATGATGAAGACATATTATACTGTTTCACATTTTCACCAGTTTTCTAAAATACTTCTACTGAAATACTGATGATTGGCCAGATGTGCCAGCTGCAGCTCAGATATATGTTGTGCAAACTATTTGGCTTATGGTCAAAATTTTGACGTTGGGTTTTTTTTTTTGTTTTTGTTTTTTTTGACAAGCGTTAAAGGCTTTTCAAGATCATAAAATTTAAATGCTAGCTCTTTTATCATATTAAATTTGCGATTTTTTTTAGCATGCTTATATTTCAGTAGTTATGTAGGCTTGTTGTACAGACTTATATATTGATATATTTGCTGGTTTATGGACACATTTGTCTACCCCCATGCTATCACTTAGTCACGTTTGTAGGAACAGTGTGTCAGTTCTGCCTCATTTACAACTTAGTGGGACACTGTTTTCATGTGTACATGCTTCCACATAACTCATATTTCATATTACCATGTATATGTCTATTTTTCTTGAGGTCTGATTTAGCACCCTGATGCACTGTATTTACTTTTGGTGGGTCAGTTTATTAAAAGATTTGAAATGCATATTTTTTTTATTGTTTAATGACAATATTCTCAGTCATTGATCTAGACCTTTCACAATTCTGTTCAAAATAATACTTCATGTTTTACACATCTAACACTGCACATGCTCCTAATTTTTCGCAAGATAATTTTTGTGGCCAGTTACACATTCAGTTTATATTTTACACTTTGTTCAAATAAGCACTCTTTTTTTTTTTTTTTTTAATTCTGAATTTTTGCCTCTGTCATGTATCCTGTGTCATGTATCCTAATACAAAACACTGCCAGAGGTTTTTACTAGTATAATGGATACATTAAAGCTGCAGTACAGAACTTTTTTTGGTTAAAATGAACAAAAATCAATTATTGAGCAAGTACGTAAAAAAGTCAGTATTCAAAACTGTCTCCTTACCTTACCCCAATTAGCAACAGTAAGCTTATAATAATGATTTATAATTTGAGCTGTTGGGTCAGATTTCATGGGAAACGTCACTTTGACATTATTTGCCTTTATGTGATTACGTGGGTGTTGAGGATGGAGCGTTTCTAGCTTGTAATTACAACAGCTGCTTAGAATTTTGACTTGTCATCTAGATGGCTGCTTTTAATCTGGATCATTCTAAAAGCTTTTATTGTTAACAGCTGGGGAATCAGCTGCTGTCAAAACCAAGAAACCTTGATCTGCGGAGAACCTGCAGTCAAAAAGGGAAAGCAACAGAGCCTGTGCTAAACGATAATAAATATTAGCACACTTGTTTGCATGATTCAGCTAGGTATCGAGTTTCCTGTGGGTTTTTTTTTTTTTGGTTTTTTTTGTTGCTATGGTCAATGTTGTAAATTCCGCTTATTTTCTGCTAGCTATGATAGAGAGCAACTCACCTCTATTCCAAGAAAACTGTATCCGCCACCTCCATTGTAAAGTATTGGAGCTAATATACAACCCATAGGAACACCTCAAACCATCAGATTCATCTGCGCAGAGGAGCAGTGAAGCACAACCCACATAAAAGAAAAAAAAATTCTGACTTCACAAGTAACTTGCAGTTTTATGTTTCAAAGAGAGATGGCGATAGAGAGTCAAAAGTTCAGTACTGCAGCTTTAAGGAGAACTTGAACCCCACCAAAATGTTTTCTAACTGAAATGTGTTGTCTTCCTTTGGGAGATTATTTCTTACTTATTCTATTTTTAGGCAAATATAGTGGACTACTGTAGTTCTGTTTGTTTGTTTAAAAAAAAAAAAAAAAAATATATATATATATATATATATATATATATATATATATATATATATATATATATATATATATATATATATAAAACCATCAAGAGAATAGTATCCATCAAACTTAAAATGAGTTGTTCTGGGGTAAAACTAAATGAGGCAGATGAGATGAAATGAAGACTACCAGCAGTATTCATGTCTACTTGGGGAGCTGGAATATGTGTGATAAAAAATAAAAAAAATTAAAAAAAAACATAGATGCATAAATATAAAGTGCTTATTATGCCCTAATCCTTCTCAAAATATGTCATGGCATTACTGTCAGGCTCACTTTTGAACAAAATTACTTACACTGCCAGAGGCAGTGAGAATCCCCCGTATACCTTCTTGTACTCATGCACATGCATGCTGAAAGAAACAAAGTCACATGATGTACAACCCAGGATTTGCAATAAATACTGCGGTTATACATCCATCTTTCCCCGGACACTTCCTGCAGAGTTCTCATCACGTTAATGTTTGTTCTGAGTTGTTTTTTTTGTTTTTTTGTGTGCAAATTTGGACATAGTGCTTTTTACAACCCCAATTCCAAAAAAGTTGGGATAAGTTGTGTAAAATGTAAATAAAAACAGGATGCAATGATTTGCAAATCTCATAAACCCATATGTTATTCACAATAGAACATAGAAAACATATCAAATGTTTAAAATTAGGAAATGTACAATTTAAAAAAACATAAAAGATAATTTTAAATTTGATGACCGCAACACGTCTCAAAAAGTTGGGACGGGGAAACAAAGGCTGGAAAAGTAAGTGTTGCTAAAAAGAAACTGCTGGAGGAACATTGTGCAACTAATTATGTTAATTGGCAACAGGTCAGTAACATGATTGGGTATAAAAAGAGTATTTTAGAGAGGCAGAGACTCTCAGAAGTAAACATGGGATGGGATCTGGATGGTAGCATATAGGGTTAGGGTTAGGTTGAGACCACCAGTTATCAAGCATCAGCCCTCAGTAGCAAGAATGTGGCCTAGACTGACCTTCCTGTGATCTGCGCTGCTTAGCTAGACTGACCTGCCTGTGATCTGCGCTGCTTAGCTGGAAAAAAAAAAGAAAAAGAAAAAAACACCACTGTGGTTGGGTGTGGTTGAGCTGCGGTTGGGTTATGAGGAGCTGTGAAATCATTTAAATTGTCAAAAATATCTTTACACTGTAACGTAGAGGAAATTGCCATGACCAGTGCTGTGCAAAAGAGCACTTTCCATGCAGTGGGTTTTATACATTTATCCAATCCCACTTTTTGTGTAAACTTACCAAGTGGCTACTTTAGAGCCTGTCTGTGGTGGTGATACCCGCAAACTAGCAAAGGATGACCCACAACCACTTAAGGATGTTGAGGAGGCCATTCAACTGCTAGGTCAATTTCAGCATGGAAGAACTACCTAGGCATGCTTATAGATATAGCATCTTTATAGCATCCTTAAACTCCTGTGATATGGAACAGTCACTATACTATAATGCTTCACTAGAAAAGGTGCTCACATTGTATGTGAAATTACCAAGGTGATAAAGACAAGATGACAAGAGCAGGCTATTGCCAGCTTTAGAGGATAGCTGCTATCATGACATATCGTACAAAAGAACAAGGGGAAAGATGACTGTATGACAACAGTATTTATTGAAAATATTGAGGTATACATCAATTCAAATCAATAAATTTTTATATATAACATTTTCACAAAGCAACCTTGCAGAAATCCAAATATAGATATACTGAAGAATTTGGATATACTGTACATCATGACCTTGTTGGAAAGTCTCGGCATGCACACACACATGCACATGAAGGTATCCAGGTGACTCTCACAGCTCCTGGTGACTGAGATGTGTGAACATCATTCAATCATTTGACGATTGTTTGAACTTCCATTGTTATTAAATACCTAAATGTAGTCATTTTTAAGCTTTTCCTGAGACATGAAATGTATGGAAAATGATTTATTCAGGAGAAATGCTAAGTGACTAGGTGTAGAGTGGGACTGAGTTAAAGTAAAGATATTAGCAGTAATGCTCAGTGAGAGAGTGGAATCATAATACAAAGCATGACTAAAGAAAGATCACATTTTTCACACTCAAGAAGTAGTCTGACTCAAACATAGCAGACATGACCAGGAGTTCAAATCTAATCTGTGAACCCGAGACTAACAAATATTATTCTGTTGAGTTTGTGCTGTCCATAAGCCTGGATCTGCATTGAAAATCTGGAGAGTACACTTGACCTTGACACATACCTCTTGCACCCTTAAGTGCAGGTTGCCCTCTGGTGGTTGTAAAAGGCATGACTTTATAAAGGCAAACAAAATCAAACCCTTCACAACTGAAAATAGAATGACCCAAATATTTCAGAGTAATCCTAGAAAGTCTGGCTTCCACACTGAAACAGTGTTTAATGTGTAAGTCTGTGCTGCATATGTGAAATATAGTTATCAAAATACACTCGTGAATAACGACCACCTTAAGTGCACGTTAGTACATGTTGTTAGTTGATGCATTAATTAACATGTAGTGGTAAACTAAATCAAACATTCTCTATACGAATAAACATCAATTAATAGTGCATAATTTCAAATTGCCATATGCAGCTGTGCACACAAACATCATTTGATGGATAGTTTCATAATTTACATTAGTGTGTCTTTCTATACTCGATAAGGAGGATCACTGTAAATTATGAAAGTAATCCAGTGCCATCCAGTGATGTTTGTACACCCTGCCTCTCCTCAACTCCTCCTTCAATCCTCTGCATAGGGCCACCATCTTGTCTAAGTTGGACCTGCACTTGTACGTTGTAAGTTGTACGCTTCCGGCTTGCCTCGCGTTTGCTTTCTTAGCGTTTACTCTTCATGTTCCAGGTCCACAGCTCACATGACAGCCAGCTCTCCTTCGGCTCACTTCCTACTATGCCCCTCAACTCTCACTCTAACGCTTTTCATCAGAAAAGTTGGTTACTCTATCACAACTTTTGGTAAAATGTATTTATTTACTTTTATCAAATGTATAATGCTTAAAATCACATACAGTATACACATTTTAAGCTTAAGGAACACATTTGTAACTGTACACCTCAAGGTTTCCCAAATGCAAAGTAAGGCCATATTACAGTGGCTCTGTTTGGAATTCCAGGCTCAGCAGCACTTATCGTTGGCTGGCAAATGTGTTCTCTTGCAGTGGCATGAGAGGAATGCTTACTCATGGCTTCCTGTTTCTGCTAAGCAGGAAACCTAAGGAGCAGCTCTGGGGAATTGGTGTCATTTTCATTTCTTATCTACAAACATGGCTCAGCCTCATGGGGAACTCCAAGAGAGAGAAGGGAGGAGTGCTTTAGGTGTGTCTTAAACACAAATTTGAGTACAACTTTTGAGACTGGATTCTATCTCTCTGTATCAGAGTAGTTTCAACCCCAAAGTAGTCAATTATTCAATCAAGCATTTACACAGATTAAAAATATAATAATAATAATAGTAAATATAATAATAATAATAATAATAATAATAATATTGGAAATATATGGTTTTACAAAGAAGGAGACACTTAAGGTAGTAGATACTACTAAAATATACGTGCTAACACTGCCAATGGATCTTTCAATGTTTGTTTGGGTTTTTTTTCAAAATATGTTACGTTCTTGATACATTAGATTACAATGTTACATAGCAAATATTCAGAAAATTATCTGATTATTGTTCTGCTTTGGCATAAGTTCACAATGGTTCGTTCACAGGCTATTTTACTCTACAGGCCAACTTCAGTTCCATGCTTTTTAATTTAATACATTTGAGTATAGTTAACTTTCAAATATTTAACTAGAAAAAGACATCACAGATATATTGAAATTTGCTAAATGTATACATGTATATAAAATCTAATAAATCTCTTCAGTGATAAACGTCAGTGATATCCTTGCTGAAGCGTTTCTGGTTCCCTGCAGTGCCACACCTGGCAGATCTTTAAGGAGACAACGGATTGATGTCCACATTAGCAGGTCAGTAATAATGATGATCCACACCTTTTCTTCAAAGTGCCACAGTTGGTGCATGACCTCAACGTTGCAAAATGTGCAAACATGATGTGTCCAGAATGTGCTTATAGTACATGAATATTGTCCCAAAGGTAAAGCCATTAACTGAATTTGTTACTCAAGGCTTTCCTGATCAAAAATGAAATCTTATACATCATATTTGTAAATTGTATGTCATGGTTTAGATATAATATCAAAAGCATGAGGGCCTGTGAACTAAATTCCAAAGAGTGCCATAATTTCCCTTGTATCCTATGCATTTGTCTGTTTGGACTGGATACGGGAGCTATGGCTGCATCTCATACTGGCCCTCAGTGGCAATGTAGAAGTCATTGAGTGTGTCTTGCAGGTACTCAAAAGTGGGTCTGTCCTCTGCCTTTTCTCTCCAGCATGCCATCATTATGTCATAGAGTTCTTCAGGACAGTCATCTGGACATGGCATTCTGTACCTCTTGTCCAGGTTACGGATCACCTCCGGATTTGTCATTCCTATAGCAAAGCACAGGCAATGTTATATGTCGAAATTGTAAAAGGTGGGGGAAAAAAATGTTGTCAGTACTTGGTATATGCTGTATATCAAGGCAGGATATTGCAGATGAAAGTGATCAGACATGTTCATGAAGATCATTTTAAAGGCTTAAGACTACATATTACCTGGATAAGGCACTCTTCCATAGGTTACTATCTCAGTCAAGAGAATGCCAAAGGACCAGACATCTGACTTGATGCTGAACGTCCCAAAATTGATCGCCTCTGGAGCAGTCCACTTAATTGGAAACTTTGCACCTAATTATTACACAAAGACAAATAATAATATTTGTATTTATTTCTGGTGTGTGTGTGTGTGTGTGTGTGTGTGTGTGTGTGTGTGTGTGTGTGTGTGTGTGTGTGTGTGTGTGTGTGTGTGTGCTAGTTTTCCTGTGTGGGGGAATGGAAGAGACAAAGATGTGTTTCATAGTTAAGATTAGATCTAATATATATATATATATATATATATATATATATATATATATATATATATATATATATATATATATATATAAACTTTCCAACACACAATTATACCATGTACATGCTGACATCATTTGCATTAAATTCCAGAATCTCAGAATTAGTCATTAACCAACTCTCTCTTAAACTCTTTGCTTCCCCCCCATCTTTCATATTAAAGCACAGGCTATTATTCAGTAACTAATTTGACTTATTCTGTAACGACAGTAAAACGAACATGAAACCATGTAGTTACAAGAGCACTCCCCAATGCATCATGTGAGTCTACACCCCTGGGCAAAAAAAGGGGGCCAAGCCCAAAATAGCAAAATATTAAGCTTTTAATGCTCTTAACAATAAATCATTGGTCAGAAGATTAGGAAGAATTAAGCAAATGCACTCCTGAGACGTCCTGAGACGTCCTCATTTACTTTTACTGCAGTGAACTGTTTGGGGAAAAGCTAGAAACAGGGAAATTCACTTATATAGTCTTTTTGTATGTAAAGGTAATAAAGATAAAATCAAGATAATGATTCAAATGTTTGACATAAAAATCCAAACTAACACATGTCTGGGTGTACAAAATCAAGTAAAAAATATTTAATTAAATAAAAATAAACTATCTGCAAGTTTACCCATAAGGCTTAAATATTTAAAGAAATCAAAGGGAAAAGCTGTACCATACTAAGTTACTTTATCTATTTGTTACATTTTTGCTAATTTCCTGACCAATTATTTGTTGTTAAGACCATTAAAAACTTAATATTTTGGCATTTTTATTTGCCCAGGAATGTAAGCGGGTAACATATAAGAGTGACACATGCCCCCCACTCCCACCCCACTTTGGCTAGAACTTCAGCTATTTCTCAATATTCAGCTAATTATTATATCACATCAAACACATTATTATATTTTTGGGCAAAGGATTTAAGACTATGGGAACATAGCTACTAAATTAGGATTATCTATGCTTTAGTCTACATAAATGTATATTATCAATGTTGTAAATCGTACTGCGACTGTAATGAAATATTCACTCAGAGCAACAAAATTTTAGTCATCAAATCATTTCCTGAGGAAACTTTTCTAAATAACTCACATTTGAAGTTATTATCAAAGGGTGGTTTTGCATAACCTTAGTTGGATGATATTTGCAGAGTGCAAAGTGAGAACAGTCTGAAAGAGATGCAGAAAGAATGAAGCAGACATACCTTCCTGTGCCGTGTACTCAGTCTCTATAATCCTGGCCAGGCCAAAGTCAGCTATTTTACAATGCAGGGTTTCTGACACCAATATGTTGGCAGCGCGAAGGTCTCTGTGAATGTAGTTTTTTCTTTCTATAAAGGCCATACCTTCTGCAATCTGTTATAAAAGAGTGGGTAAT
Source organism: Ictalurus punctatus (assembly GCF_001660625.3). Classification (NCBI taxonomy): domain Eukaryota; kingdom Metazoa; phylum Chordata; class Actinopteri; order Siluriformes; family Ictaluridae; genus Ictalurus; species Ictalurus punctatus. The sequence continues at coordinate 7,992,096 of NC_030440.2, forward strand.
TTTTTTTAAATAGTTGTATGCACAAACTGACAAATAATTTTAGACACAATATACATTTAAAACTTTCAGCAGAGTATCTATGAAGATTATGAGTCTGAAGTCTTTCAATAACTTAGTATAAGTAAGTATAAACTCCCTTTTTTATTCACAGTGCAGATATTGACCAGGACTGGTTTAGAGAATTAAAAATGGAAATTCACCCTCATACTGCATTAGCAAACTGTCTCAGGAAAGGGGGTAAGATGGAAATAGTGATGTCATTTCTGGTAAGGAAGTTAATCAGGCTGCTTAAAGCACATGCGCATAGCCTGACCACAAACTGATCATAGGCGTTTTCCACTACCTTTACAACACAACACTGACATACCCTGGCTCTAAAAATAGCACAAGTAGTCTGCAGTGTGTATCTAAACATTTTGGTTGTTATTAAAAAAACAAAAACTTAATATTCAACAAACTAAAACTATTAAGTACTTTTTCTGACAGTTCAAGGATAAATGAACACGTAACAAGACTGATGTGAAAATAAACAATCTGTACCAACCTGAGCTGCCATATCTATCAGCTTGGGCAGTTTTAGTTTTCTGCCATCGTCTGTTTTCAGAAAGTCTAATAAGCTCCCTGAAATTAGTAAAATGAAAATTAATCAATGGTAAATAATACTTTAAATGGATATCCTTCAGTCTACTTCTACTCAGACATATAATGCTGAAAATATCCTCACCATTTGCCATGAACTCTGTGACTATGAAGATGGGTTCCTTTGTGACTACAGCATGCAGTTTCACCAGTCTTTCATGCTGCAGCTTCTTCATGAGATTAGCCTCCTGCAGGAAGGCCTTTGGCTCCATGCTGCCCTCTTTTAGGGTCTTAATGGCCACCTTCTGGTTGTTTTTATAGTATCCTGAAATACATATACAATAGATGATCAACACTCTCAATACGTACTGTAAAAGTTTTACAGTGAAACAATTCATTTGGTGTTTAGACTGAGTAGTGGGAAAATTGTCACAGTAGATAAACTGCTGTGTCAAAGAGGTCTTAACAGTTTCTGGTGAATACTTTTGTGAAGGACACCCATAATGTGTCTGAATGTTATTTCATTTCGTTATTTATGTGTATCAGTGCCTCCCAAGAAGCTAATTCTGGTCATTCGCTATCAGTATCAGTATCAGTAATCATCACAAATAAACAGAAGTATCACAGATAGCAAAATGTTACACACTGTGATTTCTTTTCAAGCAAATTAGCTTGCTTTTCTTTTTGGAGATGAGGACCTTCTCGGATGAGTCTTAACCAGATTCTATCTTATATACAGTAATATCACATCTGCTTTTTTTCCCCTCTACTGATTAGTTTTTCCCTCTACTGATTAGTCAAACTTTAGCTCTGTGATCAGCCTTTGGTTAGTCCATCTCAAGTGCTCCAAAAATTGTAAAGTTGGTTGCTTGACTGTTTTTAAATTTTCTTCTTCTTCTTCTTTTTTTTTTTAAAAACTGTAGTTACTTACTGCTTTATCACAAGAAAAACAACACCACAGCTCTGCTTATGACATTGTTCATTTGTTAAACACCCAACTGAACACTGTAATTCCAAATTTGGATCAAATCTATTCATGCATACCAACTGTACACCTGTACCAACATGACAGATCAGGCTGGTTCTTCAAATCTGGCCCTTGAGGTCCACTGTCCTTCTCAGTTTAGCCCCAACCCTAATCAAACAAACCAGAACAGGCTAAGCAAGGTCTTCATGATTACTAGAAAATTACAGGCAGATGAGTTTGGAAGTTGGAGCTGAACGTTACAGATTTGAGTAACATTTTAAACCTCATTGATGAGCATAAGCTATTGTATGTCAATCATAAAGATAATAATTGTAAAATACTGTTAATTTTAAAATTATTTTTATATTGCTTTTCCCCAGATTTCTACTAGCCCTAGCTCTGTAACCAGTGGAATCTCAAACAAAAAATTTTTTTACGGTAGAATGCTACTATAGAGCAATTATTTCTGTGAAAATTTCAGGTTCGTATCTGGTCCCCCACCAGAGATATTCAACCCGAAATTGAGGGGAATTTTTAAAAAATGGCACTTTCTCGCCCCCATACAAAAGAAAGAGAATCTCAAACCTGAAATGTCCTGCATGCACACTATACTTACCTATAAACCCTACTATAAACTATAAACCCTTTCCATTATAAATTAACCCTAAAATTGGAACTGTGAGCAATCATGACCATTATATGTGGGCTTAAGTTCTAAGTATAGGAATGTGCAAAATGTTCATATGTACCTTATAATGTGCTCTAGAGAACAGTTTTTGTTCCAAGGAGCTAGAATCAGCCTGAGCCGAGATATTGAGGTTTCTGTAAACAGTTGTATAACCAAAATTTGTTGTTTGCCATGACACAAAGATGGCCATCATAGTTAAACCAAGTAAAATAAAATAAGGGAAAATGGTGGTTTTTGCAATGCCAATACATGATGTAATCACTTTAAAAAAAAAAGGAAAACAAAAAATGGATGAGCAACCTGCATTGGACCACTTGAGATAGAATGACACTCTTAGGTATGCTTCCGAAAGCCATAAAGCGAAGATCTAACAGCACTAAACAGACACTAACATTACAGGTGGACTAAAAGTAGTTTAATATGTCTTTTGGGATAAAATGGTGAGGTACTTGAAACAGTAACCAATGATAAGCACTGTCTAACAGTCTTTAGATTACCAGCTATAGCATAAATCCTTCATCTAGAGGGTGGAAATAAAGTTTGCAAAAAATAGATTAACCAGGGCAGTCTGTAACATTTACATTCAATGCCTAGACACTAATTGGTTACTGGATACATTTGGGCTTTTACAGTAAGTTGACATAACCTGTAAACCTCTGTTTTTTCAGTCAGTCATGCTATTGGTACCCCTTTTAGCACATAATCAATCAGGGGGCAGTTATTTATTTATTTATTTATTTTCAGGATAATAGTTCCGCTCCAGGTTTCCCCGTGACCCTGAAAAGGATAAAGCGGTATAGAAGATGGATGGATGGATGGATGGATAATAGTGACCTGCTTCTTACTTACCCATCCAGACCTCTCCAAACTGCCCAGCACCCAGCTTCTTCACCATCTTTAATGTTTCCCTTGGGATCTCCCACTCATCCTCACCCCAGGGCCTCTGAGGAGCAGCAGATCTACAGGGGCTTCCCAGCCTCTGACACAGACCATCTGCTGATCCTGCAAACATGTACAGACAAAAAAAAAAAACACATACACACAGGTGGAAAGATTCTTATTAGCTATATATAATTTCCGCATGCTGATTATAAAATGTATGGTGTGTGAACAAAGCAAGTATGATAGGTTGGGAAGGATTATTTGAGAGCAACACTCCATGTAACATACTGAGTACACAATTTAATTTATATGTCTTAAAAGTTAGTTTAAAGTTTAACAACATGCACGGAAATAGGAAAATAGACATATTTAGACATTAGGCCTATTTTTTTTTTAACTTATCACATCTAAGACGTGAGTGTTTCTAGGCAAAGTGTGATTATCTGGTGGTTTCAAAAAAAAAAAAGAAAAACATTTAGAGGCATGACAGGAAGTGCGCACAGTAGCTGAGATGAGGGTCTCATGCTCGAGAGATAAGAAGTTTCATAGCTTATTTCACTCCAGTGATAAGTGTACAGGATTGTACAGAAATTGGAATGCCACATAAAACTAGAACTAGAAATCTGGAAATGATTAGAGTTTCAATTAGCAGCTGTAAGAACCTCTGAAAATATTGTAAAAGAGTATGACAACAAAAAAAAATGCATGAACATAATACTGTCAAGATGACAGTTAAGTATTTGTTGAATAACAGGACTGGTTTTACTCACTTGAGTAATGCTGTATTAGTTCCTGCAGAGACGTGAAGGTCAGGGAGGGGGAGATGTAGTATCCACCTTTATCAAGCGTACGGATCTTATAGTGCTTGACTACATCACCATGCTCTGGTGCCACATCTCTTATAGAAAGGGAGAAAGCACCTGTGGGTAACATTTTGGGAAAACCTTGGTTAAACAAAACTCTGTCTGGGTTTTTGATAAGATTTTGTCATACTATGGTTGGACATAGCTTTTTAGACATTTTTTCTTTGTCCTTCTTTGTACCACATCTGCTATCCCATTTACACAAATGTTTTTTTCCCCCGTGACAACAATCTGAATCCGGTGTTTCAATCTGGTATCTGATTATCATATATCCGCCTATTTGTCCAAGATTGACATTTTTTCATAGCCCTCATAGTTTCATAGCACCGCTATTAAACAGCACTATTATTGAAATGCAATTTTTAGGCTTTCTTTTTTTTTTTGTAAATTAAACATATGTAAAATTATAAGCAACAACTACAACAAAAAAACTGTCACAATAAATGACTACAACATAGGTGTAATGCACACCCTGACATATGATTATTTATGCTGTTGAAAGTCTAAGTACATGGCATAATTACAAATAATTAATGTTACGTTAATAATAAATGGTAAGTTCACTTTCAGAAAAAAAGTTGCTTAACGGTACAATTCCTTGTTGCTGGAGTGGTCCTCTCACATACTAAAGGCTCATTTAGTATGTATCATAAACCTGATAAGGTGAATGTATTGTACTTTTAAACTTTACATTATGCACCGTAATTTAAAAAAAAAAATACTCTATATTCATATTTCCAGGTGAATGTTACATACTAAAGGAACAAAAGATGCACTCCACAACTGAGATGCACTCAGCAACAAAAATATACCATTCGGTAACTTGCTTTAAAAAAAAAGGTTTCAGCTGTGTGGTGCTCACAAACACGTAAATAAGCAGTATAACCAGGCATTTCTATGCCAAGGAAAGCATTTTAAACTCAAATTAGGTTAGCTAGCTAGCAAGAAATGACAAGCTAGCTAAAATAGTTTGGTATACGGAGCTAGCAACAAGTTTAGTCAATCTATAAATACATTAAATACACCAAATCACTACAGATATTATTACCTATCAATAATGTTTAAAACTGGCACAAGTTAAAACAGATTTTGTTGAATATACAATTCGCATCTCTATTTAAACAAATGTATACAGTAAAATCTCCCAGTTAGGTGTCTCATGCTAAACTCCAGAAATGGGCCCCTGAAAAATCTGAAATGAGTTAGCTATCACTACTTTTTTCTTCAGAGGTCAATAAAAGTTGTACATGGTCCCTGAGACGTTGTGTTTATGGAGATCTGCCAGAATTTATGGAACTTTTTTCTTCTCCTTTCGTGTCTAAATACTTGCTCGATATGCAAGTTTTCTGTGGTTTAGACTGCTGTGGTTCAGTGGCAGCCATTACAGACTGAGTAAAAAGATTTAAGCATTCACTCATGGTCTAAAATTTAGACTATATGAAATGGAGGGTGTTTTTAATGTGAAAGACTATATTCTCTTTGAAGGTGTTGTTGATATTCATTATATATATATATATATATATATATATATATATATATATATATATATATATATATATATATATATATATATATATATATATATATATTAGTCTATGTGTATACCAGTGACTGCAGTGTAAGAAGGACCTGTACTTGTGGATCTCAAGAACAATTCATGAGTTCTCCTTATCCAAGTACAAGATCATTAATTTACAGTCTGCATATCACGATTATATCCACTGTGTTATAGGGTCACTGTAATGACTATAGCCAAAATGAAAGATCTGTGGATTAGAACCTGTTTGTGTATGATATATTTTGAAATATACCACACATTACATGAAATTGGCTAATACTGGTAGAAAACCAGTGCTCTAGTCCTGACCTGGAGTTGTCTCGCTCTCTCTTACGAGAAATGAGCCGATCCTGTTCCCCGGAGCTAGCAGAAGACGTTCTGTCTGTCTGCGGCTCAAATTTTTGAAAAACCATCTAGAGAAAGCAGAATAAATGATCTCATGAATATAGATTACAACAAGTAGCATATTTACACAAGTAGCATATTTACATGAGTAGGATAAAAGAAAGACAGTTACATACTGTTCAACCTCCAGCGTGTGAGCTCGGGCAACATATGTGCATGGTATGTATCCCTCATCACCAGTAATCAGAGATTTAGCCAACCACCAGTCCCCATTTCTTTAATACAATAAAAATCCATAGTTAGTCAAGTTTGGTAGGCCACAGTGCTTTTCAATGTAATTCCTTGATATTTCTCTGCTTGGGATAATTCACAATGTTGGATCTTCTTGATATTGGATCAGTATGCCTTGTGTAATTTAATATACAGTCCTGTATATGTAAAAATTATTACTCACTCATGTATTATCTTGAGTTTCTCTCCTTTCTTAAATGGAAGATCGCTGTCGTTGGTTGGGTTGAAATCATGTTGTGCAATGACAATGTCTTCATCTTCATATAAAATCAAATGGTAAGCATATTCAGATCATTAAATTTTATCAAACTACTTTGAAAACTCAACTGACATACGTTCTGTGTAACATAATAATAAATACTTAATAATTGACTGATGCACTAACACTTAAATGAATCGTACAACAATAATTTTGAATTTGCGACCGCAAATGCTGAGGTACACCTCCATTTTAGAAGGAGACTACTTATATTCTGTAGGCTAAAAGGATATAATGGAGCATAAATGGAGTTTATGTTCGTCAGCTACTGTGTTCACGTTCACGAGAACAAAAATTGTTACAGTTTATTGGAGTGACTTTTTGGAAAAAACTGTCAAAGACATTACCAAAGTTTGCCCCACTGTGTGCGCTTTGCTGAAAATAAATTTAGAAGAAACAAAAAATAAATAAATTGGGCAACAAGCAACAGTTGATACATGCACTGCAAAAAAATTCACTATGATTTACTGTCACTATGATTTTATGAATGTTATATTTCACTCTCGCACTTACATGGGAGTTATAGGCGGCTGCTGAATTGTTATTTGAGTTGTGTCTTTCTTTATATTTATTCTCATCACTGCAAACGCAACCCATACTTGAAAGACAGAGAGAAAAACATTATAAATTCTTCAATCCTCTGAATTTTGCTCCTTTTTGAAGAAATTATGTTTTTTATTATTATTATGTTTTTTTTAAAGGAAGTAACCATCCTTATTTCTGGTACTATACTAGAATATAGTTACCTATACTAGTATAACGGAGTATAATATTCAGAGGTGTTTTCAGTATATTTAAACGTAACATTGAAATATAAACATACCTGCTAATGAACAGCCGCGCTTTAACACAGAAGTGTCAGTCTCCACTAATGTTAGCACTCAGCTCTCTAGTCCATATGATCATCTGTACCTTCATACTGAGGGCTAATCAAGACAACATGCTCCGCATAGATGAATAACTCCTTACAATAAAACATAAAACACAATAAAGATGCATAGAAAACGGAAAAAAGACAAAATACATGAAAGGAATTGATATTTTTATATCTTAACTTTACAAGCATGAGCGTGAATTGGAATGATTCTCAGAATTTCATGTTTCATTTTTTGACATGGACCACATCTAAACTCGTTACACAAACACAGGATGAAAAATGTATGACTGTTAGCAATAATGTAGCATAGGTTACATTCAGTTACAGAAAGTGAAACAAAACAAAGGAATCACAAATGTTAGAAACAGACATATGTCAAAATAAAAAAATAAAATAAAATAAAAATAAAAATTCTTGGCTTTTTTTAAAATGAAGCTTCAAGATGTCAGTAGGACAGTAAATATAATACAACATAATCTGAGGCTGCATTGGTCATTGAAGAATAAAAACTTGCATATCTCGAAGGGCCTGGTATTAACAATAAATTTAAAATGTTAATGGAATTAACTTTGAGATAGATCTAACTTCACATTTAATTTCTAAATGTTCATAACTAATATCAGATCATGTATAGTCGCTTATTTACTTACATTTTCTTTGGAGTCAACTCAAGGACAGAATCCAGTTTGAAGTACCCAAAGACCTTCATCAGATATCTCTCTTTCAGCATCTGTTTCTTACTGGCTCGCACATGCACATACACGCGCACACACACACACACACACACACGCTCAATCTATACACTGAGACCAAGTGTAAGCCCTGTGAGACCACATTAGCTGAAACAGATAAATGCACCACCGTTGTCTTTATTTAGTCTGCTAATCTCCTCCTTTTCCTCTTCCCTACTGCTCAATTCACAAACTTTTCTTCTTTTAGACTTCATACAGAATGAAAATGTAATTAAAATATGGAACAAGTCATTGGTATTGTACTGGGTAACAAATGGCTATTTAACACTGTACAGTAGAAATGATACTGTCTAAGAGCCTAAAATCTTCAAGAAAAGGTTCATGAGCACAGCAGGAAAGCAGGAACACTATATAAATTGTTACAAATTAGAATGTACTCCAGTATATCTCTTCTCAATTACAGGATGTTGTTTAGTATGTCACGCAAATATATTTCCTGCTTTCGGTCACTGTGGTCTTCGTACTGTGACATTAAATGCTTTCATGTAAACTCTTCTTGGTTTCACTTGTTTTCACTACATGCATCCTTCTATAACACTTTATTACTTTTTTTTAATTAACATTAATGGATGTAGCCTACTGTATGATGGGGTGAAGTGGAGTAAAAATAAGTAAACTGACAACCACAGGATCACAATATCACTGTTAATAACACACAAAGTTGACACTGTGGATTGTTTTAATTATACTGTGAATGTGATTCTGTATATTTTTCTGGGTTCCAGTTTTGGAGAAATATCTTCATTTCCGTTTAGAGGAATTAGAGATATTTGTTTGTTTGTTTGTTTGTTTGCTTGTTTGTTTTTTTTACTTTTAAATACCCACTAGAGGGTAGCAAAGCTCACAAATCAAGATAGTACAGACTAACAGTAGCAGAACATCAAATAACCCCAGCTTTACTTTAATTTCAGTGCAACTCTTATAATGATGGTGTGATGAACAGTTGTCTCAGACTGTATGTAGTTTTTTCTCTAACATTCAATATTCTTTGTATTTTTCCCCTCATATTCTTGCACTTGCACAATTGTCATTTAAGATTTTTTTTCCTTTTACAATTACTAATGAACCTTACTACTAAGTTCACATTTGAAAATGCTTCATACCTCTTTCTGTAGAAAGACAAAGCTTAGCACATTAGTTCATTCCATGCTAAATACACTACAACTACCAAAACACACACCATATCCTCAAAAGTTTGTGGACACCTCACAATCACACCTATATGTGCTTTTGAACATCCCATTCCTAGTACTCCTTTTCTGTTTTAATAACCTCCACTCTTCAGAAAGGGCTTTCCACTAGATTTTGGAGCATGGCTGTGAGGATTAGTGTTCATTCAGCCACAAGCGCATTAATGAGGTGAGGCACTGACGTCGAGCGAGAAGGCCTGGTGCACAGTCGGCATTCCAGTTCATCCAAAAGGTGTTCAGTGGGGTTGAGAACAGGGCTCTGTGCAGGGCACTCAAGTTATTCTACTCCAACCTTGGCAAACCATATCTTCATGGAGCTCGCTTTGCACACAGGGACATTGTCATGCTGGAACAGGTTTGAGCCTCTTACTTCCCATTAAGTGAAATTATAATGCTACATTATCCAAAGACAGCCAATTAAAGGACATTAGACATTGGATGTTAATTAACTTCCTTCTACTTAATTCTGATAAAACAGAAATACTTTTATTAGGCCCACGTGTAGCTAGAAGTAATCTTTCTGATCACATGGTTACTCTGGATGGTCTTTCTGTTTCATCATGTACAGCAGTTAAAGACCTGGAGTGATTATTGACTCCAGCCTATCATTAGATGCTCATGTAGATAATATTACTAGGATAGCCTTCTTTCATCTCAGAAATATTTCTAAAATAAGAAACATATTGTCACTACATGATGAGGAAATACTAGTTCATGCATTCGTCACCTCTAGATTAGATTACTGTAATGCCATACTGTCTGGATGTTCCAGTAGGAATATAAATAAGCTCCAGTTAGTCCAGAATGCAGCTGCTAGAGTCCTAACTAGAACTAGAAGATACGACCATATCACACCGATATTATCAATACTGCATTGGCTCCCAGTAAAATCTCGCATTAATTATAAAATACTTTTATTAACCTATAAAGCACTAAATGGTCTCGCGCCACAATATCTAAGCGACCTTTTGGTTTTATATGATCCGCCACGCCTACTCAGGTCAAAAGATGCAGGCTATCTGACGGTACCTCGAATAGTGAAGGCTACAGCAGGGGGAAGAGCTTTCTCTTATAGAGCCCCACAGTTATGGAACAGTCTTCCTATTAGTGTTCAGGACTCAGACACAGTCTCAGTGTTTAAGTCTAAGCTTAAAACGTATTTGTTTACTCAAGCCTACCCTGACTAGATTCTGTTCTACTACTTCGCAGTCATAATTATCTTTTTTCTCCCTCTCTCCTTTCGCCGAGCCCCACACGAATTTATGGAGATACTAGAGATCCAGATCCTTTCTGCCTCTGGATGGAGCTCAAATCTTCTTTAATTCCAGACTGCTGGGACTAAGGCTGCTCCTAACGCCATACAGACTTCATATAAATCCATAATGAACTTTTTCACACTAACTGTTGTTACCCAGATGAGGATGGGTTCCCTTCTGAGTCGGGTTCCTCTCAAGGTTTCTTCCTCTTAAAACATCTTAGGGAGTTTTTCCTCGCCACCGTCGCCACTCAGTGGCTTGCTCAGTTGGGATAAATTCGCACCTTTAATATCTGTATACCATGTTGATATTTCTGTAAAGCTGCTTTGAGACAATGTCTATTGTAAAAAGCGCTATACAAATAAAATTGAATTGAATTGAATTGAATTCAATTATGTGCTTCCAACATTGTTGCAACAGTTTGGAGAAGAACAACATTTCTTTGTGTGATGGTCAGGGGTCTTCATACTGTACTTTTGGCCATATGGTGTACAAACATGTATTAAAATAGTCTTTTAACAAAATACTAGCACTATGTTTCTGTGAAACTTCCATCATCTTGTCAAATAGAACACAATGACATGTTTATTATATTTATTTAGTTGTATTGTATTTTGTATTATAATTGTTGATCTTACCCATTGATTGTGTTGCAAACAGAATGGCACATCTTGCAGTAATTGAAGAGGATATATCATATACAGTATAACAGAAACAAAAACAAAAATCATGACCATAACAGAATAAACTAACTTGATCATAAGCTTTCAAGCCTCTAATGTGTGCTTAAGTAACTGAGAAAGTGACAGAATTTTTGAATGGACTGAAAATCAGTATGTGACTGCATGAGGACACTGAAATGCTTTGTCCCAACTCTCATGTTATCCTTGTTTTTCCTAAGCCTTCCATACAGGTCATCAGAAATGAGTCACTCTGTATTATACAATATAGTTTGATTCTGGGTTTGTGGTATGATATTCCTGCACACACTGACACTGAACATTTCTGTGGCCCTTTTTAAGGTTGTGATTTAGAGCATTTGAGTAAATTATTTGCTATTTAGCTAACTGCTATTAATTTGAAATCCCTCCATACATGCATTTGGTTTTGAAGGTAAATGTAAACAGTTTTGAAATAAAGTATGTGCATGTGTCATTTAAGAATTGGGCTTTAGAGATATATAGTTTTTCTGGTAGAAACAAGTGAAAAATTTATGCAGGGATTTTGAAGACTGCGTGAAGAGTTTTCATTCATTCATCCTTGAAGAGCTTTTTATCCTGGTCAGGGTTCTGGTGGATCTGGAGTCTATCCTGGGAAACGTTGGATGCAAGATGGGTGTCATTCACACCCAATCACATGTAGGGGGGCAATTTAGCATTGCCAATCCAAACTGTCCATGATACTCATTAGGAGGTGTCTAGTATATGGAATCTAAATGTTGTATGATCACATATTACAAGCAAAATAATTTCTGAATGGAGTTTTAGTTCATAATAAAACATAAGGCATTGTTCTCCGTGTGCATACTTATTGTACCTAATTTCCTAGTCAGTCACTTATGAGGTGAAATCATTAATCTTGATGTGTTTCATGTTCACACATCTGAGGGATTCCATAAGAAACAGAGGGAAGGAAATCACACAGTAAACAATGAGTACTGATGAATGAATGAATGAATGAATGGTTTCATCCTAAACAAACGTCTTTCCAAACAAATGTATTTTCCTTCAAACCAGGAAGACATCTATCAGATTAATATGAAAACTTACATGAACAATATGATATCAAGGAACAATCAAACTTGCTTCCTATGCATTTTTTTTCTTATGGGAATCATTATTCATTGCATGCTCACAGAAAAGAAGCATGCCTTTATGGCCAAGCTACCATGGGTTTGTGAGAGACCACCTGTGTTTGTGATGTTCAGCGAGAGGGGCCTCTCTGACAGCATCTGTTGCAGGTGTGTGATGGGAGCTTTGTTGAGGGTGTCCTGGTTATAGATGCTTTTTTTCCACACTGATTTTCCCAGGGTTTGCGGATACTGTGTCCCTACAACTCAAGTCCCCAGGCGCTGCATCCTGTTCCCCAGTATAACCTGAATAGCACTGGAAAATAGGGAAGAAAGAAATAGAAAAGAAGAGAAAGAGAAAGACTCTGCATATTGTCAAGCATGTGCTAACACAGCAAAATTTGCCCTTCTGTTGCTCCATTTCATTGTGTGTGTGTGTGTGTGTGTGTGTGTGTGTGTGTGTGTGTGTGTGTGTGTGTGTGTGTGTGTGTGTGTGTGTGTGTGTGTATGTGTATGTGTGTGTGTGTGTGTGTGTGTGTGTGTGTGTGTGTGTGTGTATGTGAGTGTGTGTGTGCATGTGTGTGTGCGTGTGCATGTGTGTGTGTGTATGTTACATCTGTGATTACGTCTTCAGGCCATACTAGCAAACTAAGCAAACTGATTGATATCAGCTTTATTAATGAGCCCATTCGTGTTTGTGAATGTTGGACAGGAGGCATAACCTTTCAAAGAACAATAAGGAATAGCCTGGTAAAAGTGAAGTTGTGCTTTCTCATCCACATCACCTTCACATACTCACGCACCTACTGCAAACTGTGCCAATCTTCTTCCATCGGAGGACAAAGGCAGAGAAACCCCATTCATAACTGTGCTTGGTGCTTCCTAAATGGAAGGGGGGGAGAAACTACATAGTGTGAGACCATTTTCACTCTTCCTCTCACCGTGTGGGAAAACTCCTCTGACCGTCTCACACATCAAACCGGACAGGCTCTCGGTCATTCATTCTCCCTTTATTATATGAGACGATGGACAAATCAACTCGGCAATAAACTGGACAATGTGCTCGAGGGGCAGTTGTTTAGCTGTTACTCCGAGGACAACCTCACACATCGCTCTTCCTCTGTGGAATCGCTCTTTGTCTACAGCTGATGGCTTGAGGAGACATGACCTTGGAAATGGGCCCATATTATAAAAAAACAAAGGTCAGGCGATGCCAGCTTTGACACTGTAATATAACTTGAATGCACACTGTACTGTTCTGAAGAACATTATTACCTAGCACAACACGGAGTATGTAGTAAGGCATAAAGGCCAAGAATGCCAGGGAATCCAGAGCACTGAGTAAATGCCCTGCACTTGTGACATCCACCTGTGCAAATCATTAAGCTTAAAGCAGGAAATTCTGTCACAGATTCTCACGTGTCACCGCTCCCCATCAACAGGCTGGCATACTTGTTTGTGTGAAACATCTGGAGGCCTGGGAGTGTGGGGATGCAGGTTGCACATCTGTGCAGCTGGACACTGGCACTGTACTTAAAAGGTAAACAGGGAAAATGGGGGAAAGCCCCCTGTGTTATTCACCGGAATAGAGCTCTACGTCTCCCAGCACTGAGGGTGGAAATAGCTCCTCGTCAGCAAGCAGGTGCTTCCTCCTGCATTTTGTCTTATTTGTCTACATTTCCAGACAGGCCTGGGCAACCGTAGATACCAAGTTTCAATCCCAAATGCTTAAACCTTAACAGCAGTCAGTTTACACAGTTCTTAGCCTTTTCACACTTGCAAAGTGCCTGAATATATATTCCTATATCTTGCAAATGTGACTTTAATCTGTCCTGAAAGTCTTACGAGAAAGCTTGCTAAGTGATTATCAGATAACACACAAAGGAAGTGTTTTTCAAGATTAGTTTTGAACACAGTGTGAGTGTGTCTATGTTGAAACATTTTACACCTGCAATTAACCCGGTGCGGAACTCCCCCCCCCCCCCCCCCCCCCCCCCATGCTATTGAAGACTCATGTTCAAATCATATCTACACTGTTCCATTCACTGATGCACATGCAAAAACGTTACTCTTTTAAATCCGATTAAAGCATTTTTAGCATCTACTAATCTCTATTGCCTTGTGGCAGCCTGGGAAAACCCTTCACATGTTGAAATATAGTCCTGAAAACTACAGGCTTTCATTTCACTTTTGCATGTACCAGCCAGAAGCAAAGTTATGGCATTTTTAAGAATGTAATAAGCCACAAAAATGGATAGGGAGAAAATTGCATTTAAAGAGTCCATTGTGACTGCAGAACAGGAACATCACAGAATATTTTCAGTTGATATCTGATTACAAAATGAGCTGATTAGGTCCTTTCCTCTATGGCAAGTATCTATCCAACAACTTGATCAAAGCATGAAATTCATTGTGTGAGAGAATCACACAACTAACGATATTTTAGACATCTTCAGGCAAAATGTCTGCATTTACTGTGAAGTTTTTTAAACTGGCTTCTTACCCACCATGATCTTTGCAGGAAAATAGCTAAGCATGAAACTAAATAAAAATATTTCAATTTGATTTGGGGCGATATATTCAGGGTTGCTTAAGGTTAAGTTATAAGTTAAATTGCTATTTAACCATAGCATCATCTGACATCTTTTTCCAGACCATCACACACACTGTATGTGCAGTTACCACAGATGATAATTTCAGGACTTGTCCCTGAACAATAGAAACCATATATACTGAGAAAGTTGACATGAAAATGTAAAACAAAAATGCATGTTTACTGTACATGAGCACATATTTTCACGATTTTTCAGTCAGCTGTATTTGTGAATTGCGATCTAAATCTGTATTATTCATAGCAGTGTGTATATATATATATATATATATATATCTGTATTATCAGACTACTTTTTCAGAAATTTGTGGTTATAGTTTAGCAACGTGATGACATATGTCTGGATGTGCCTCAGCTTTTGCCTGAACTTGCATTGAAACTTCAAGGAAGGCATATGAAAACTAATTATTTCTAACTGTATTGCTCCAGCATTACATTGTTTAAGAAAACTAAATAAGAGTGGGCACAGTGGTTAGTGGTTAGCACATTTGCCTCACATCTCCGCGTTGGAGGTTTGAATCCTGCCCTGTGTCTGGGGAGATTACATGTTCTCCCTGTGTTTCGGGGTTTCTTCCGGGAATTCCAGTTTCCCTCCCCTCTCCAAAGACATGCGTTGTAGGCTGATTGGCATTTCTCAATTATCCGTATAGTGTGTGTGATTGTTTGTTGGCACCCATCCATGGTGTCCCCCACCTTGTAACCCAAGTTCCCTGGAATAGGATCCAAACTCCCTCAAGACCATACATATAATGGATGGATGGATACAATTAAATAGGTTTAGCTATGATAGGAATTTGCTCATGTCTGTCTCATCCTAAGATGTTTATTGTGAATTAACTGTTACGTCTAATGGTTGCAGCATTAAATATACACTAGCCATTATTATTGAGTATTAATTTATAGAGAAGCATTGTAATTATTGCACAAATACAGTGGATAGACTACTGTATAAATACTATAATATAAATCAAGAATGCACAAAACACACTAATAAATTTTTTTGGATATCCCTTTAATATATGTTAATATGTTGGTTAATACTTTTTTGTTTATAATAAATAAAATTATATATATATATATATATATATATATATATATATATATATATATATATATATATATATATATATATATATATATATATATATATATATATATATATATATATATATATATATATATATATATATATATATATATGATGTAATATCCATGTTTTCACCTATTTCAAAAATGTTTATTTTTATTTATTTATTTATTTATTAGTTATATGGAAAATTGCTGTTCTCCAACTATTTACTGGCCAGATAAGAATATTATCTATGTCATCAACACTAAATTTCCCTGTGAAAGCATTCTCAGATGTGGGGAGGGGACTGAGCTCTAATATGCGAGTTGCTCTAGCCCCTTCTCCAAATGTGTGGCACTCGGTCGATGGGAGTGACACCAATTATTTATGTCACATCCCCTCCGGAAGCAGTGGATGGAAACTCACAGAGAGAGGACTATCCATCAAACTGGTGCAGCAGGGCCGTACACCTCTGAGGCAGAGAATGAAATCTCCTAGGACAGTTTTAAATACACAGCCACACACTTACCATGTGTCAAAGGCAGAGATTAATTAAAACTTTCCAAATATATATATTAACCATTTATTTAGCTAGATAGACATCAGCAGCAATGTAATGAAAGGAAGGTGAAGGTTTAATAGAATGATTAGAATGACTAGTTAAACTAGCATAGCTTAAATTTTTACATGCATGCTCATTTGAATTAAATAGATTCTAGTAGTCTATAGAGTCTAATATGCTAAAAGAAGTTAGCTAAAATAAGTAAGGAAAGTATAAAAAACTAAAGGGATGCCTATCACTGACTATCCATTAAGACAGGCTTGCTTATGTCTGCACAGTGCTGGGTGTCCTGAGTAATTGCTGTTGTCATGTTACTGGATCCTTGGGTTCTGCCCCCCATTCAATAAACTGACCAGTCTGTTAAAACAACCAGGTTAGGGAACAAAAAGGATATTGCAGCTTCAGGTGTCACAAAGGCTGGGAATTGACTCATAACTAGGGGTACGCCAGTTGATGGATGAGGTGGGGCAAATTATTAATAGTTTGCTGATTTTCTCCTTCAATATTTTTGGGAGACATTTTTTATTTTGTCATAGATGTCATGCCATGATCTATTGAAGGTTCAGAAATAAAGTGTGTGCTGGTGGAATAATTACTTACTTAATTTAAACTTGGGAATGATAGAAAAATAGTAGTGTGATGTGAATAGGTGAGGTTTACTTCTTGCAAAATAGAAGTGATAACAGATTTACAGGTGGTATTAAGCATTAATGTGTTAAATGAATGATAAACATAGCATGGTCTGTAACTCTGAAAAAAGACTTTGAAATTGCTCCAATAAATCTCCAAATTGCTATAACATTTTTATCAATCACATTATACATTTGATATGCACAAAAATATGCTCAAAATAGTGGACTGTACAGTATATTGATTATGGATTATTTTGTCTGTGCACTACCATTCTATATGAGTGATTTCTGTTGATCTTAGTTTACAGTGATCTGTACCTCTCATAAGACTTATTTCAGGTTATGTAATTCATCTAATATTTAAGAATAGCAAGTCCTTTCTGAAACTATTGGAATGGCAAGGCCAATTAATTAATTTGTTTTTACTGTAGACTTAAGAAATTTGAGTTTGAGATCAAAAGATGAATATGAGAGTTTAGAATTTCAGTTTCATTTCCTGGTATTTGTATGTAGATGTGTTAAACACCATAGAACATAATTTGTAGGCGAACAAAAATATTTGAACATGTGACTGACAGGTGTTTCTTGTTTCCCATGTGTCCTGTCTTGTTTAAACAATAAATAGTTCTGATCATATACTCTTGGTTTTAGCCATCAGTTTTACCTGTGAAGACCTGTGAAGCATTTGTAGTTAAAAAGGATAAGCCAACATGAAGTTCAGAGCTCTGTCTATGTGACAAAAGCAAACCATTTTGTAGCTGAGTAAAGAGGGAAAATCAGTCAAAGGCATTGCACAAATTGCACACTGGGCATAGCCAATACAACAATTTGGAATGTCCTGAAAAAGAAAGAAACCACTGGTGTACTGAGCAACAGACACCAAATGGGTCTGCCAAGGAAAACAACAACAGCTGATGACAGAAACATTGTGAAGAATATAAAGAAAAACCCCAAAACAACAGTCAGTGACAGCACCAACAACCTCCACAGGGCAGAGGAGAAGGTATCACAATCCACCATGCAAAGATAACTTTGAGAGCAGAAATATAGAGGCCATACCACAAGATTCAAACCACTCATCAGCAGTAAGAATCAGAAAGACAGGCTTCACAAAGAATTACAGAGACAAGCCTCAATAGTTCTGGAACCAGGATTAACCTCTGCTCATGATCCAAAATATACAAGCTCATCTGTGAAGCATGGTAGAGGTAGTGCCATGGCTTGGGCTTGCATGGCTGCTTCTGGAACAGGCTCGCTAATCTTTATTGATGATGTAACTCATGATGGTAGCAGCTGTTTGAATTCAGAAGTTTACAGGAACATTTTGTCTGCCAATTTACAGAGAAATTCATCCAAATTAATCGGGAAGAACTTTATCATGCAGCAAGATGATCCATACCACACTGCCAACTCAACAAAGGACTTTATTGGGGGAAAAGTGACAGAGCTTAACCCAATTGAGCAGCATTTCACCTCCTGAAGAGGAGACTGAAAGGCGAAATCCCCCAAAACTAATAACAACTGAAAGAGGCTATAGTAAAAGCATCACAAAAGAAGAAACCAACAATTTGGTGATGTCAAAGTCACAGACTTGATGCAGTTATTGCAAGCAAGGTATATGCATCCAAATACTAAGTGTTATTTACTTTAATAACACTTATCTGTATAAACCTAAATGTCTTTGTTATTTAGCACAAACAACTGAATTGGCCTTGCCATTCCAATACTGTATTTGAGGTTGAAATGTACTGCATATTATGAATACATTCACTCAATAGGAACACCTGTACACCTGCTCATTTATGCAATTATGCAATCAGCCTATCACTTGGCAGCAGCACGATGCATACATTTTCTTTTCTAATAACACACTCATGAAGTAGGCATAAAATAGACACATAAGTGGTACCTAAGACCTTTGGGGATGTTTTTCTGTTCTTTATTACTTTCATACTGCTTACCAACAAAAAAATGAAAATGTTAAATATATAATATGACTTAAATGACATATTAAGTTAGCATAAAGTTACATACATAATATTTTCACTTATCAATCCCGTCACATCTAAACCAGATATTTGCATAAGTATATACTGCATGTAATTTCACGATTTAACGTACACTCACTGTCCACTTTAATACGAACACAAAAACAAACAAAAAAACGTCTGGGTTACCCATGAAACCCTGTTCCCTGAGAAGGGAACGAGACATTGTGTGAGCTTCACGCTGGGGGAAGTGCCCTCACATGTGACCGGTATCTGAAGTCTGTATGAAAGCAGGCCAATTTATAGGCCTGCCATGGTCAGGTGATGTGGCAATTAAACGTGTTGTGTGATTATAAAAATGCCACCTGTGAACCACGCCATCAGCCTCTGTTAGCTGAAGTGAAGACACAATTCACAGGCATGCCACAGTATGACAAAGCTACGCACCATCTCTTTCCCTTCTCAGGGAACAGGGTTACATGTGTAACCCAGATGTTCCCTTTCAAAGGGAACTCAACGTTGCGCGAGCTTCACGCTGTGGAAATGAAAATACCCACTCCGTCATACTGAGGGTATGGCCTGTTCAAAAGATCCAAGACCAAGGATCACTGCAAAAGACTTGAGCCCGGGGTGGAATGCATGTCCAGACTGTAATATCAAATGAATCTGTGCGGCATAGACCACCCTACCCCAGCACACACATCCTGAAAGGGTATCCCTTTGGATAAAGCCTTCGAGGAGGCGACAACCCCTAGTGGAATGAGCCCTTATGCTCAGATGCGTAGCGAGACCGCACGCCTCATAAGCGATAGAGATTGCTTCCGCTATCCAAATTGAGATGTGCTGCTTTGACACAGCATCACCTCTACTGTTGTCACCAAAGCAGACCAGCATCTGCTCCGACTTACGCCACTGGCCGGAGTGGTGGATGTAAGTAAAGAATGCCCTTACTGGACACAGTAGGTGCAATTTCTCTTGTTCCGGTGTGAGCCTAGGAGTAGGGCAGAAAGCCTGCAACACTACCGACTGGGCAGCAGATGTGGCACAACTATAATTCGGCCTAGGATATAGAAAGGCCTTGGCTAATCTAGGGGCAAAGTCAAGGCAGGAAGGGGCAACAGAGAGAGCTTGTAGATCTCCTACTCACTTGAGAGATGTCAGGCCCAGCAGAAGAGCTACCTTTAGAGTCAGAAGCTTCTCTGAGGCTGAGTCTAAGGGCTCAAATGGGGCACTTGACAGGTCCCAGGAAGGTATACGTGGTCTGCATATGGGCCACAGCCACCTGACATCATGCATAAACCTCAATGTTAGAAGGTGTTGCCCCACAGAGGCTCCATCAATAGGGGCATGGCTGGCTGAAATGGCAGCCACATAGACCCTGATTATAGAAGGAGCCAACCATGCTGAGAAATGTCATTGTAAGGACTGTAGCTATTTCTCAGTTTACTGGGTCTAACTGACGTTCCTCACAATATGAGACAAAAAGTCGCCACTTGAGCACATACAGTTTTCTCATGGATGATGCTCTAGCATTCAACATGGTCTATACAACCTCAGTTGAGAGACCAGTATCTATGAGCTGATGCCCCTTAGGGACCAGACCCACAGTTTCCATAGTTCTGGCCGAGGGTGATAAATCAACCCTCTGGCTTGAGGCTAGAGAAGTAGATCCTTGAGAATGGGAATCTCTCAGGGAGTGTCTAGCAGGGATATTATCTCTGAGAACCATAATCAAGCTGGCTAATAGGGTGCTACTAGCAGCAGACGTAGACAGTCTTGTTAAATTCTCGCTAAAACCTGTGGGAGCAGAGCGACCGGGGAAATCTGTACAGACATGACCTCGGCCACGTGTGCACCATGGCGTCCAAACCCAATGGTGTGGGAGTTGTCTCCTTGGATGTGAACACATCCACTTCTGCCATACAGACTCCACCACTTGTGGATGGATCCTCCTATGCCTGGGCCTCAGCCCCTGCCTCAACAGGATGTCTGCCCCCACATTCTGGTTGCCTGGAATGTACATTGCACTCACTGATAAAAAACTTTCTCTCTGCCCAGAAAAGAATTAGTTGCACCTTCCTGAACAGGAGGCGTGAACGTGACCCTCCCTGGTGGTTGATATATGAGACCACTACTGTGTCGTCTGCCACAACTAACACCTGGGGACCTCTCAAGTGAGGAAGAAATAATTTCAGTGCCTGAAATATGGCCCGCAATTTCTAGGCAATTTATATGCCACTCAGGATGTGGGCTGCTCCAGAGACTGTGAGCTGGACAGCCGTCTAAGACCGCACCCCAGACCATGAGGGAGGCATCTGTCAATACCATCTTGTGATAAGGAGACGCCCAAGAGTGTAACCTGGGCTAGAAACAGGGGACACCCCCAAATTTTCAGAGCACGTAGGCATCGCCATGTGACACCGGCTTTTCAGCCACCACTGAAACAGTCTCATGTGCAATAGGCTCAACGGTATGATGCTGGCTGCTGCTGCCATAAGCCCCAACAGTCTCTCGTAGAGACTGGAGGGGATGCCCAGACCCAGCTTTATCTTGATCAATGTTGATAGGATTGATCCTATGGATGTTGCGGATAGAAATGCCCTCATCCTAGTAGAATCACATATAACCCCTAGAAAAGTTGTCTTCTGTACTGGAGAAAGCATATTTTTCTTGAGGTTCAACCTGAGCCACAAGCTCCTCATGTGGCGAGAACAACATCTCGGTGTTGAATCGCAAGTTCTCTGGATCATGCTAGAATTAGCCAGTCATCCAATTAATTTAGTACACAGATGCCATGGAATCGCGAGGGAGCCAGAGTGAAGGTGCGAGGTGATAAAGCTAGACTGAAGGGAAGAACCCAAAATTGATATACGCTGCCACCAAACATGAACCTCAGGAACTTCCTGTGACTCAGCAATATTTCTAAGTGGAAATATGTGTCTTTTAGATCTATCGTCACAAACCAGTCCTAGAACTGAATCTGCGGAACGATAAGTTTGAGCGTCAGCATCTTGAACCTGTATGTCTGAAGAGTATGGTTCAGGTGGCACAGATCTAAAATTGACCACATACTACCATCTTTTTTGTGGACCAAGAAACAACTGCTGTAAAAACATCCCTCCATCAGGGAACGGGGTACATGTTTTATGGCCAATTTGTCAAAGAGGGATCTAACTTCCTGCACTAACATCAGGCTCTGCAATGTGCTGACTACTGTGGTGAGCACACCCCAGGGAAACTGGGGAGGTTGAGCTCTGAACTGGACCTGGTAACCATTGTCTATGGTGGCCAGAACATATGGAGACACATTTGGCAGTAGTTTCCATGCTGCTAGATAGTCTTTTAGTGATGTTAATTCTAGCACATCAGATTTTCATTACCCTGTGACAGCTTGCTGACCAGAGAAGACTGAAAACTTGGGACAACATTGGCTAGGGGAGGCCATACAGTAATACTGGGGCTAACTGTCCTAACAACCTCATGTCCCCTGATACTTCCCTCCGTGGCCCATCAGGACTGCTCCTTCTTTGTCGTCTTGGTCTTTATGATCGTTTTCAGATTGGGTCTACTAGCAGGCTGCGACTGTGGCCACCCTGTCACCCTGGCTCTCCCCGGGGGTAGGCGGGCTGCCACACTCGCCTTCTGTGCCTCCCTAACACTAGTGCTGGCCTGGGCTCCACTTGTGGATGCCCGGCCGAACTCAACGTGAAGGGGAAGGAACTGGCTGAACTCTGCCGTTTGCTGTTTCGCCTCACAAAACCTGTCGGTGATGGCATTAACCGCTCTGCCAAACAGGCCAGAAGGTTCAACAGGGGCATCCAGCAGGGAAACCTTATCTTTATCCCCCATCCCTGAGAGGTTGAGCCATAGGTGTCTCTCCGCCGCAACCAAGCTACCCATTGAACGGCCGATATGACGGGCCGTTTGCTTGGTCGCCCGGAGAGATAAATCCGTGGCGCGACGAAGCTCCTCCACTGCCTCAGGTCCAATTCCCTCCCCATTGTGGAGCTCACTCAGCAGATCTGCTTGGTAGGCCTGCAATACTGCCATTGTATGCAGTGACCCACAAGCAAGACCCGCTGCCACATAGGCTTTGCCAACCAATGCCGAGGTGGCCTTACATGGCTTGGATGGCAAAGCTGGCCCACCTAAATTTCCTGCCGTCGACGGAGAGAGGTAGCTCGCAAGCGCCTCCTCCACCTTTGGCATAGCTAAATACCCGTGCTGTTCATTCCCCACGATGGCCGAATAATCCAATGTCGCAGGGTTATAAATACGACTAGTGTATGGTTTTCCCCAGAAGCGTGATATTTCATCATGCACTTCTGGAAAAAAGGGGAGTTTTCTGCAGTGTGATGGAGATTTATTTTCACTGGGGAGATAGTGCTCGTCCAGCCTGCTATGAGCCACTTCCTCTTCCCCGGGCCAGTCAAGATTGAGTTTTTCTACTGCCCTAGTAATCACTTCAAGCAGCTCTTTATATGCTTGAGTGCTGCTCTCCGTTTTTGGTGCAGTGGCTCCCCCCTCTGGCTCCTCAGAGACAGAGAGGGTGTTTGAGCTTTCCATAACAGAAGGAGGAGTCATGACATGAGTTTCAAAATCCGGCGGAGATCCGGACCCAGATGACAGCGCAAGAGATAGAGCAGAGCTCGTCTCCGGCTCCTCTTCCAGATCCATGCGAGATCCCCAGGACCTGAGCCGGCTGGCTGCCTCGGCAGCGGCTGGCCCAGATCCGCAAGGCTCTGAAACCCAACTCCCTTCAGCCGAGAAGAGAGCAAGCCGTGAGCGGAGCTGCCTGTTTGTAAAGCGCTCACAATGCATGCAGTCAGCCCCCTCAAGGGCTGCTGTGGCATGCTCCACCCCAAGACACTTCACACAGAAAGTGTGTCCATCCGTCCCTGTAATAAAACGAGGGCAAGGCGTGACACACTTCCTGAATTCTCTCTCACTCATACTTTTCTCTTTTTCTTTTTTAAAGAGACAGAAAAGTAAAGAGATTTTTTTTTTTAAATACAGAGGAAATGAAGAGTCTTTTTGCGGGCATTCACACAAAACGACCGCCATGCAGTCTCACTAAAGATAATAAGGCTGACAGCGTGGTTCACAGCTGAAATTTTTATAATCACTCAACATGCTTAATTGCCACGTCACCTGACCATGGCAGGCCTATAAATAGGCATGATTTCACACAAGCTTCAGATGCCGGTCACCCACGAGGACGCTTCCCACAGCATGAAGCTCACGCAACATAGAGTTCCTTTTGAATGGGAACACTGAATCAGTGACAGTTCTGTGGATAGAAATGCTTTGTTGATAAGGGAGGTCAGAGGAAAATGGCCAGATTGGTTAGAGCTACTAGGAAGGATATAGTAACTAAAATAATCACTCTTTACAACTGTGGTGAGCAGAAAAGCATCTCAGCATGCGCAAAACATCAAACTACAGGATGAGCTACAATAGCAGAAGACCACATTGGGTTCCACTCCTGTCAGCCAAGAACAGTAATCTGAGGCTATCATGGGCACAGACTCACTCAAACTGGACAGATTAGAAAAAAAAGAATCACTTTTTCCAGTTTTCAACTATACAGTTTCGATGAGCCTGTGCCTATGATAGCACATAGTTATTGTGCATAGTTAATTAATTCCTCATAGGGATATATTATTTTTAGTTGTGTAGCAAACATAATGCACTTCCTATTGCAAAATATTATATATATAAATAAGTTAATGCAGCTCAATATTATAATTTCAAATACAATTATCTTATTGTAATCACAAAAGGAAAATGTTCCCTTGTTCAATATTAAAATTTCTTAAAATGTTGTGCAAATATTAAAGAATAAAGTGCATAATACAGAATAGCTTTTTTTTGTTTGTTTTTTTTTGTTTTGTTTTGTTTTCAGTATACACAGACACTGTCACCTTTTGTGCGTATTGGTTCTCTTTAACCGAGCTTGCAGTGTCATACATTTAGTTGTTTTTCAGCATGAAATCACCTATTTTTTTTTTCTGGCTTCTCAACTAATCAGAAAGAACCTATTACAGTGAAAAATGCCTGAAAAATGATGGATGACTTACTTATCAATCTGATCAAGTTATCTCACTGGTTCTATCTTTCTAGTTCTCCTGTTCTACAGTAAAATCCCCTTTTTTTCCTCCACACACAATTCGTGACATATTTGCACTTCACTTCCTCTTCAGTTATCCACTGAAGTTCCAGTGACAGAATATTAACTGTCTTCCTCATTTTCAACACTGCCACCCTTGTTGTGTACTTCAGTTTCTGACTCTTCACCATCAGCATCTTCCCCATCCTCAGAAGCTGGGTACATTTTCACAGCAGAATCAAATGGTTCTATTGTCCTTTCATCAGCATGGTCATCTTTATGCAGTGACCATTTTGTAGACTGCATAGCAGGAATTTTTAGCCCTTGATAAAAAGCTCTTTCATCTGTTTCAACAACAGGTTCAGTCTCATCCTCAGCTTCATCTCCTCCTTCATCTGACTCTCTATTGATTACCGAATGGATATTTACATTATATCTGTTACTTTCCAACATCTCTGCATCTTGATTTATACTCATCATCTCTGAGATTTGTTTTGTTTTAACATTGTGAGAATCGATGACTGCTTCATCCGTGTTTTTTTCATGTGTTTCTCCATTCTCTTCTCCAGCTGTTTCTCCATTTTCTAAACTTTCACTATCATCTGTTTGGTCATACACTTCTATTCTTCCTTTAGCAATTTCTCCATTCTGTGCTATTTCATTTTCAGAAAGCTCTTCATCATCAGCTGTATCTCCATCTTCTATTGTTCCATTATCAGCTGTTTCTAAATCTTCTCCTGTTTCAGCCTCAGCTGTCTCTTCATTCTCCTCATTTTCAGTTCCAGTGATTGCTTCATCATCAGTTACTTCATCACCTATCTGTCCGTCTGTTCTTCCATCATCATCTTTTTCTACATCCTCTGCTGTTTCAGCTTCAGTTGTCTCATCAACCTCTTCCATGCCATACTCCTCTGCTGTTCCATCATTAGCTGTGTTGTTATTTGGTGTTTCTCCATGTTCTGCTCTTCCATCATCAGCTATTTCTCCAATGTCTGCTTCATCATCACCTGTTTCACCATCTTCTTCACTTTGACTTCTATCCATCTCTGTATCTCCTGCAGTTTCATCATTTGCATTTTCATCATTTATTTGTTCACCTTCAGTTTTCTGTACATTGTCAATGTTCATTTTGTCTCCAACAATCTGCTTTAAAGCTTTAGTATGTGCTTCTCCAGCTTCAATTATTTCACTATCAGCTGTCTCTTCTGCTACTTCAGTTTTAGCCCCCTCTGGCTCTTCTGTGCTTTCATCATCATTATTATTTTCACTTTCTTCTGTTGCTTCAGCTGTCTCTTCATTATCTGCCACTACAGCTCCAGCAGAGTCTCCAAATTCTGATGTTCCATCATCATGTGTTTCTTCATATTCTGTGGCTTTCTTCATATTATGTGGCTTCATATTCTTGGCTTTAAATGTGACTCCATTATCTACTGTTTCATTACAAAACATTTCTTCAATTTCTGATATTTCATCATCATCGGTATCTCTATCATCTGCTGTTTCAGTGTCACCTGTCACTCCATCAGCTGCTCCTGCATCGTTAACAATTTCATCATCAGTTACCTCTCCATCTTCAGAGATTTTAGCTTTAGGTGTTTCTCCATTTTCTGCTGTTTCATCATCTGATGTATTTTCTGCTGTTTGAGCTTTACTTGTTTCTGCATCTTCTGCACTTTCATAATCATTGTCTTCTGCTGCGTTAGCTTCACTCGTTTCTCCAACATCTGCAACTTTGTCTACAAACATCTCTCCATCTTCGGTTGTTACATTATTATTTGTTTCTCCAATTTCTGCAGTCTTGACTTTAATTATCTCTGTTCTATCTAATGCACCATCATAAAAGTTTTCTCTATATTCAGATGTTTCATTATCAGCTAGTTCTTCATCTGGTGCTGTTTCAGTTTTGGTTGTCTTTCCTTCTGCATCTAATTCATCATTGTCTGTTTCTCCTTTTTCTGATTCATTGTTGATTGGATTAGCCTCTTCTGCAGACTCATGATCAGTTATATCTCCATCTTCTTCGGGTTCACTGATCATTTCCTCATCGAATAAGTCACCTTCACTACTCTCTTTGCTTATTTTCTTTATAGATACATCTTCCTCAGCTGACTCGTTCTTCTCATCTCTTTCTTCATTATCTGTACTTTCACTTTTCTCTGCCTCTGCAGTATCATCTTCTTCATCTGTTCCATCTTCTAGATACATTATTCCATCTGATTTATGTTCAGCTTCTTTTACATCCTCTATTATTTCAGACTTTATTTTTGGCTCCTCTGTTGCAATTGTAGGTACTTCTTTCCCAGCTGCATCCCCTTCAGTTGATTCTGCTTCTACTGCTATATCAGGTTTCACTAGCATGTTCTTCCATGTAGTTTCAGTTTTAGCATCCTCATGCTTCTCTTTTTCCTCATCAGGTATTTCTCCTTCTTCTTCAGGTTCAGATTCAGAAATGTCCCCTTCTGCAGCCTCATTGTCTTCACTTGTACTTTCTCCCATTGACTCTTTTTTGTCTAATGTTTTATCTTCAGCTGTCTCATCTCCTGTTTCAGCATCTGATGTTTGAACTTCAGTCCCTTTTCTCCCTGTTGATTCTCCATCAGTTACTTCCTGTTCTCCAACTGTACCAGCCTCAATTGCCATATTATCTTTTGCAGTTCCAGCTTCTAGTGTGTGCTCTTCTCTTACAGTTTCATCTTCCACAGACTCTTGTCCCTCAGGCAGTTCATCACAAACTTCCTCAACAGCCTCTGTTATTTTAATTTCAGTTACCATATCTGCTAGTCCACTCTGAGCATTTTCCTCTTCTGCAGTTGGATCTGCATTAGTTCCATTTCTTAATTCCACATGGTCCCCAAGCTCCCCACCAACTATAGGGCTTTCTTGTTCAAGAGCCCTAGAGGTATTATTGCCCTCTCTCATTGGCTGATCATTCTTCTGTTGTTCAGATTTATTTGGTTGTGTATTAGAAGCATCCTCAATGTCAGTTTCCTTCACATTTTCTTTGCTATTTGAGGGAGCTTTTCTTTTAAAATTGAGAACTTTTCTCAAATCAAAGTCTGTCATCATTGGAGCATGTGGAGCAAAATTTAAGTGCTCCATTGCTAATGCAGGCTTTGATGACGTTTTCTTTTTCATGCAAGTGTCACATGGGCAGTATTCATCATCATTTCCTTGATTACCTAAATCATTCATCAATATTCCTGATCCTGTATCTATGGACTGGTTGAGATGTACTTTTAGATGCCTGCGCCTTTGTTCAGTTAAAATACTTGATTCACGTGACATGGTTTCTTTTGGTGGTCTAGGTCTTTCCGTATGACCCTGGAATTTTCTGAGTTCATTGTTTATGCTGGCTTGTATTCTTTTATGAACTTCATCTTTTAATTCACATATCATGGCATCAAGCTGCTCATTGTCATTTAAGTTCCAACGTACCTTAAATTCAGCCATTGCAGTGATATAATGTGTCATAAACTGCTTTTCTATTTTATTTAACAGATTCAGAACCCAAACAGGATCGGGATCTTGTGAAACCTTTTCTGTTAACTGAGCCATTTGCTCTAATGATGGGGATTCTGAGCTTGTGTCTTCCTCATGATCAGTTAGCTTTTGATTAGCATTACTGTCATTTCCAGAGCTCTTGTTTGATATGGATTCTGTGTCAGGTTGTTCTCTTGGACTATAATCGTTTCTTATTGTGAAATCTGAGACAGCTGAAAGAATGTTGCTGTCTTGCAAATTTTCTCCTGCCTCATTCTCTGGTGTCCACTGGACCCGACTTGCAATATCTGGGGTAGCTGAATCAGATTTCGTTTCTATCCCTTCAAAATCTGTCTCTGTTTTATCAATCTCATGTACCTCTGTCAGTATCTCATTGTCTTCACCCTCTGTATTTGTTTGAGATTTTTGAGTCTCCGTGCTCTCATTAACACTGCTTGTTCCAGAGTCTTGGGAGCTACTGGTAATATCTACCCCTGAGGATGGCTTGACATTGAATTCTTCATCCTTAAACTGTTGATTGTTAAATTTGCTTTTCTGTGTGATGGCCACTCTGTCAGAAGTGTCACAAAGCCAAAGGGACTGAAGCATGTCCATGAGATCATTGTACTTTTCAGCTTTGCGATTTACATCATTCGGATCCAAATCTAGCAACTGAAGGTTTACAAGGCTGTCTAAAAATCCTCTTGCTGACATGCTAAGTTTTCTTCCATACACAGGAGATACCTCTGGTAAACTATTACATCTGTCAAGTTTGGGACTAAGTAAAATTCTCATAAGTTGGACAGAAGAAGGGACATCAGGAAAAGTGCAGGGTTGAATGTTTTCTACAACCGCAACGTCTTTGGTAGTTTCCTTCACGTCACCTACTTTGCTCTCATTATTCTCAATTTCTTCAACTCCTAGTTGTTCATTTTGTGGCCTGAGCACAGCTGCATCAGTATCTCCCTCACTTCCCTTCCCTCTTTCATACTGTGTGACTTTTCCTGACATCTTTAATGGTTCTTCTTCCTCACAGTTCTCATGGAATTCATCCCCAACATCATATAAATCACTATCCAGTGGAATTTTCTTCAACCATTCATTCACTACTTCAGTAGGAGAAGAGCTAGGTAAGATAGATGGGACTAACTCAGAGGAGTTATTATCTACCTCCTGTGTCATAGAGCTGCTGCTGTGTCTGCAACTGGAGTTACTGTTTTTTTCACTTTTGTTATCACTGACATCCCTACTACAATCTGTAGCAACCAGGGACCCATTACAGGTTCTACCACATACATTTAAATCTCTGGTTGTATTCAATTTGTTGGAAATTTCATTTGAGGGAGATGATCGACGATTAGAGACATCAACGGAAATAACAGGCTCGTTATCTGTTGAAACTGAGGTAATAAGCACTGCTGTTGAATGCAGCCTTGAAATCTCTTCCTCATCTCTTGATAGATTGCTTTTTGACCGCTCACCTACACTGTTACATTTATCATTAGCACTTTGTCCATTTACTTCCAAGTGTAACATTGTATTGGACATATTACTTTTTGGTCTGTCAGTCACTGCTGGAGAATTTCTGTCTTTAGTTTTAGATGAATCAAAATCTGAATGAGCAGACCTGCTACACAAACTGCGACTGGAAGATTTCTTTGTGTTCTTTTTTATAGATTTATTGTTTGCCATCTCATTGTCTGTTACTGGCTGGGAACAGTTCTTGTGAGTACATTCAGATTCCTTGGATTTGTCTGAGACAATTGTCTCTGCTGTCAGTGAACTTTTAGCTCTGTCATCTGGTGTTTGTATGCATTGCTGATTTTTGTTTTCAATCATTTGTGATGAATCTTTGCAATACACATCAGTTTTTGACTTTAATTGTGGAGTAGAATTTACTGAGGCCAAAGAAACACTCTTGTCCTCTTCAGCATAATCAACATCATATTCATCTACAATCCCAATGGATACTGAAGTGCTTGCTGGAGTTAAAACTCTTTCAGAAGTGTGGTGCACTGAACTGGTATTAGATTTTTTAGACAAAGCACTGGAAGCCCTCCCTTCATTATTAACATTATTTAAGTTTTCTGTCATAGATATCTTTAAACCAGAGAGTGCACTATCAGATTTTTCATTCAAACTTACACTGTCAGTCTGTCTACCATCCAAAGCTGAAATATTAGATTTCACCGGTCTAGATGATACACTGGATTTGGGAGACATGTCAGACATATCCCGGGTTTTCTCAGATTTGACATCAACCTTTGGAGAATTATTTGATATTATAGAAAAGTCATGTTTTTCATCTTTGGCAGAAGTACTAGATTTAGGAGAAATGGTGATATGATGTATTTTGTCCATTGGCCTGTTTGATTGTGTATCTGACTCCTTTGATCTGACTGAGGTGTTAGATTTAGCAGAGAGTGCACTAGGAGATCTTTCTACCAATTCTTCCTTCTTTTTCTTTGATGTTTTACATGTATTTGATTTTCCAGACATGGCACTTAGAGTTCTCTCTGTATGTTGATTTTCCATTTCTGCAGGAGATACAACTGCTAAAGATTCATGCTTTTTAGATCTTGCAGACATGCTGAAGTTGGGTGAAGCTGAAACGGAAATTCTTTCATGCTTAGAGGCTGGTGCTCTTTCCTGGGTTACATCTTTGGACTTGTTGGATAGAGAGGACATTTGAGATTTAGAAGACATAGCACTTGCAGCCCTGTCATCTTTTGTTTCCTCATATGCACTTTCAGTTTCCTTAAGTAAATCTTCAGTTGATCCTGTATTATCTACCCCATCAGGCGCAAGGTTAGATCTATCTGAAAGAATGGATGTACAAGACATGGCGCGTTGTGCTCGTTCTTTATTGTCTTCATTGCCAGTGTTTGTTCTAGAAGCCTCTGATGCTTTTGACTCTCTAGATCTTTGAGATCTTACTGACAATGCATTTTGTGATTTTCTACCAGTTTGTTTTGTTTCTTCCTCCTCATGTTCACATGGGGCATCAGAAACTACTGACCTCTTAGATTTAATTGATGTAGTGGATATAATGCCTGCTGGTCTCTCTTCTGAATGGTCACATGCTTGTACTGCTTCTGAAGTCATACATTTTTCTGATTTTTTGGATTTTGAAGATGTTGCACTTAGGGGTCTTTCCTCTTTTTCCCCCATACCTATTTCTAACATTTCTGACTTGTTTGATTTTGTAGGGGTATTTGACATCGTGGACATTGTGCTAGGAGCCTGCTCTTCTGAGTTGTCTTCAAAATCACCAGACTTGTCCAGTGTAGCCTCGAAAGTTTTAGTTTTCTTAGATAGTTCTGAATCACTGTGTTTAGAAGGCATAACCCTTGTTATGTATCTGTCTTGCAATTGCTCTGTCTTTTCAGCTGTAATATCATCTTTTTCATCTCTCAGTTTGGATTTTGTTGATCTTAGAGAAGCAGCAGATTTAGAAGACCTGACACTTGAGGGGCTTTTTAACCTTTTCTCCTCTACAACATCTGCTTCTTCTGGGGCCACTAGTGAAATCTTTGATGCGTTTGACCTTGATGAGGTATTGGACTTATTGGACTTTGCGCTTGGAGCACGGTCCTCTGTTGCTTCTTCTACTACATTACTATCATGAGGGCTGATGTCCAAAATATTTGATGTTTTAGATTTTACAGAAACATCAGACTTAGAAGACATGACACTTGAGGGTCTTTTTAACCTTTTCTCCTCTACAACATCTGCTTCTTCTGGGGCCACTAGTGAAATCTTTGATGCATTTGACCTTGACGAGGTATTGGACTTATTTGACTTTGCACTTGGAGCACGGTCCTCTGTTGCCTCTTCTACTACATTACTATCATGAGGGCTGATGTCCAAAATATTTGATGTTTTAGATTTTACAGAAACATCAGATTTAGAAGACATGACACTTGAGGGTCTTTTTAACCTTTTCTCCTCTACAACATCTGCTTCTTCTGGGGCCACTAGTGAAATCTTTGATGCATTTGACCTTGATGAGGTATTGGACTTATTGGACTTTGCACTTGGAGCACGGTCCTCTGTTGCCTCTTCTACTACATTACTATCATGAGGGCTGATGTCCAAAATATTTGATGTTTTAGATTTTACAGAAACATCAGATTTAGAAGACATGACACTTGAGGGTCTTTTTAACCTTTTCTCCTCTACAACATCTGCTTCTTCTGGGGCCACTAGTGAAATCTTTGATGCATTTGACCTTGATGAGGTATTGGACTTATTTGACTTTGCACTTGGAGCACGGTCCTCTGTTACCTCTTCTGCTACATTACTATCATGAGGGCTGATGTCCAAAATATTTGATGTTTTAGATTTTATAGAAACATCAGATTTAGCAGACATGACACTTGAGGGTCTTTTTAACCTTTTCTCCTCTACAACATCTGCTTCTTCTGGGGCCACTAGTGAAATCTTTGATGCATTTGACCTTGATGAGGTATTGGACTTATTTGACTTTGCACTTGGAGCACGGTCCTCTGTTACCTCTTCTGCTACATTACTATCATGAGGGCTGATGTCCAAAATATTTGATGTTTTAGATTTTATAGAAACATCAGATTTAGCAGACATGACACTTGAGGGTCTTTTTAACCTTTTCTCCTCTACAACATCTGCTTCTTCTGGGGCCACTAGTGAAATCTTTGATGCATTTGACCTTGATGAGGTATTGGACTTATTTGACTTTGCACTTGGAGCACGGTCCTCTGTTACCTCTTCTGCTACATTACTATCATGAGGGCTGATGTCCAAAATATTTGATGTTTTAGATTTTATAGAAACATCAGATTTAGCAGACATGGCAGTTGGTACTCGCTCCATTAACAGTCTATTATCCATGTCTACTGGTGTTCCTTCTGATATTTTTGATGTTATTGATTCAACTGATATGTTGGTTGACAAAGAACTTGTTAGACTTTCAGACGACTGTACTTTCACAAGTTTTACAGGAGTGGATTCTGATATACTAGATTTTACAAACATGATGCTAGGAGATCTGTCTTCTATTTGGTCTTCCTTTTCTCTTAACTCAGGGGTCTCCAGGTCTGACATTTTTGATGATCTTGATATCTTTGACAACGCACGAGGCATTACCTCCTCTGTCTGGTCTTCAGTCTCATTATCTAGTAGTTCTGAAAATGTTGACTGTTTTGAGATTGTAGATGCATTGGAATGTACAGACATTACACTCTGGGCACTTTCTCCTTTTTGTAGTTCAGCTGTCTTTCTTTCTTTACATGCCACCTCTGACAATCTGGACCTGCTTGATCTTGCTGAAACATTTGATTTAGGTGACATGGCAATTGATACTTTCTCTTCATGAGTGACGTCAGATGATTCTTCAGTTTTGTTTTTTGCATGTCCTACAGTTGGATCTTTCAAATTCCCAAATTCTTGTTCAGCTACAACACAAGTATTGGATATAGTTAAGTCTGCATTTGGATTTGGTGGTGTAGACATGGCACTTGATCTTCCCTTTTCATTTGTTTGAGAACGTTCTATAATATCATCTGAAGTATCATCACATGTTTTTGACAAATCAGATACTGATTTTTGAGCTCTCACGTCAGTTTCTGTATCAAGGACATCAGTTTCATCTAAGATATCTTCTGATTGATTAATTGCCTCCAATTTCTCTTCAGTTGTGTCATCTGTTGATTCTTTATGTTGACACCTATGTGGTGTAGATGAAGGTGTATTGTTTTTATCTTGGTTCACATTTACCTGTGTTTCTGTGACTACAAACTTTCTGAGGGTTTTTGATTTCACGGAACAACATGAAGCGGTGCTTGATGTCCTAGGTGATAATGACTGCTTTGGAGTTCCCAGTGGCTTACAAGGTGTGAATGAATATGAGCTCACTACAGCATTTTTGGTTTGTTCATCATTCTCCTTACTACTTTGGGATGCTCTGGAATTACTTAGAGAGAGATCAGTTTCCTCATTATCTTCATCCTCTTTAAGAGATGCCAGGATATCTGAGGAATTGGTTTCAACTGATAAAGGCCTTTCATCTTCTGTTGAAACCTGGGTAATCGGGACACTCATCTGATCTTGCTTTAAATCTTTAGATGGAACAGGTCTTTTCTCCTCTTCAGCAAATCCATGAATGCTTTCATTTTTTCCATACTTCTCATCAGTATAGCCTGCTTTCTTTGCCTTTGCAGAAACTGAATACACTTCACTATGACTAGAGCAACGACTAATGGTACAGTATTGAACTGTGGTGTCACCCTTGTCCCCCTCCCCAACAGTCTGCTGAATGCTGGTTGCCTTTTCTACTACCTGCTCAGTGTATTCCTCACATGACGTGGTATGCACACTGTGGACAGATCCCTTTTTGCATTTTATTTTATGAGATGGTGCACTTGAGCTAGTGGACCCAATGTGTCTCAGAGTTTCCTGTTCACTACGGGCTGGATTTTTCCAAATGTCATACTCCTGACAGTGAGTGCAGCAGTGTTGACAGTGTGGCACCTCCAAATGCTTCTGGTAAAGTTTGGTAATGTAAACATCATCAGCTTCACTAGCAGACAGGGACTCTGCCTCTGAGCAACTTTCACCATGGCCACATTGGGGATAGTACACATTGTCTTGTCCCGGAAAGGACACATTAAAAGTGCATGAGGATTTCTTAATTTCAGTAGAGCAGTGCAATGTCTCGTCATTTAGCAGTCGAAACCGTACTTTCATCTCCATTGACAAGCTACCATCTTTATTGACAAGCACCCGCTTCTCGATGTCATCATCCAGCATATTCTCTCTGGCTTTAGGAAAAGGGCCTGGTGGAACGCTTTTCTTGGATTTTAGTCCAAAGTTGACTATAAATGAAAGACAAATATGACAGTAAATATAGGTGTTAGGATTTATGGTATTTGAAATTATTTCATGTTTGAAATGTTGGGTGCAAAAACCACTGTGGATTAAAGGAATGCAATTTAACTATTAAGTGCAAATATCCTTTTCTGGTTGAAGGACTGTCCTCTACATGTGTCACCAACTTTTACTGGACCATTATTCTCTCCATGGGAGAAATGACTGAATTTTAAAATGGGTTTACCAATAATTTTTCACTTCTTAAGAAAATGTTGTATGTCTGAAAAAATCATTAAACTCAAAATGGCACTCATAGAATGTATTATTACCTTTTGCATGCATTTTCAGTAATTTTGATCATTCTTCAGTACTGTAACTCTAATAAGCTCTTAGTCAAGTAGTCAGCTTGCCAAAACTGGCAAAAGACAACATACTGTGGACTACTTGCTTCACTGAACTGTACTTTTATTTATTTTTCAAAAGGAAGAGGATTTTTTTTTTTTTAAACAAAACAACAGTTGCCAAGACTATATGTTCTGGCATTTGGCAACTGGGTGAATTATATTTTTGGTGAATAGTAAATAACTGTATGATATTCATTAACATTCAGATTATGTTTTATACAATAATAGACATATAACATATCAAATGTGAGAACGGTTCAGAGTGCAATGCATTTCCATTTCCATATCCATACAAATAACCTTTTAAGTTTTACCTTTTAATTTAGACACTAAAAGACCAGCTTTTCAACTAAGCAACATTAATTGTACCATAAATATCCCATTTCTGATTTCTGATCAAAAAATGCTTTCATTCAAAATATTAATTAACATACCATTTTTCTTGTACCCTTGATCCTCATTGCAGGTACTGGACTGTGACTTCAAGATAAGTTTTGGAAGTTTATCTTCAGAATTTTTCTGGAAACTGTCCAATAAATGTGGGTGGAAGGGTTCACGACCCACACAAACCAAGATACTGGGGCCCTGTAAGAGATTCTGAACGCTGTCGACCTGAAACAGAGTACAGCATTTTAGATGTGGAAAAAAGGTTAGACTAGCAACCAGGAAAAAGGATACATTCAGAATAACTTTAGTGTTTCAATAGAAAGGGGAAAAAACATTAAACTAACATTGGACCTGGTGAGGAACTACAGCATAGTGGATTAAAACCGTACACATTGAATGCTGCCAGGAAGTGCAAACATCTGTGCTACTAATTTCCCCACACTGTCTCACTAATCATTTCGACATCGGGTTAATACCAGCAATGATATTTATATATCAGCCTACTTAAAAAATAATTAGCATGACACATAGAAGATGGTGATTCTGTTGAATACAGCAGTTATCTTGTATTTTTATAGAAATAGTCAGGCATAGTTTCTATGTTTTGATATATTTTTACATTGTTTCAGTGTGATTAACATATTTATACAATAACATAGTATTTTACATATTCACAAAAGCATACAGTCTACAGTATGTAAATAATAAGGTGATATGCATTATATGAGATAATGAAATAATAGCTGAAGTTCATTCAGGTGAATAGGATGATGAACTAATTAGAACTCAGTGCTACTGTTGCTGCTGCTCACATTAGTATTGTTATTATTATTTAAGTATTGATAATGGTACCTTGGGTATGAAACTGTTCATATATATAAAACAACACTCAACTGATCTATCATTTCACAGCAGCTCAAAAGTGTTACTCATGTAAATATTAGAATATTAGAATATCAGAAGTAGCATTTAACTTTTTAATGCCAAATATGCTTGCTTTGAAAAGAATACCCTTGAAAGATACGATTCTGAGCACCTCACACTGTATGTTTGCAATGCATTGACCTGGTTCTGTTGGTTCAAAATAGCTCTGATTTGAGCAAGATTAATTCTCAGCATGTTGGAATATCAGTACAGGAGAAAATTCAACTACAATGCAAAATACAAACATACAATATATTAGATGGTTCAAGCAACAACCATCATGAGTAAGGCTGAAATGAAATATAAATATCTTTTAAATGTCTATAAAAATTCTGACTTATATCTTTTTCATTTTATATCTGCAAGTATTCCTCCTTTCACGAAATTGTTCAAGACCATTTTACTCTTGAAAACATTCTAGAGCTAGTTAGCACATTTAGTCTAGCCATATAAATAACATTCTTCAATATAATCTAGTAAACAGATTCAAATCCAAAGCATATAAAAGAACTGTATAAATAAGAAAATCATAATTATATAACAGCTTAAAACATAAGCTACACTACTGAGCAGCAACATAACAGCAGTAGTAACACAACATATGTCAGGTGACACATTTTGTTGTGTACCACTTAATTCTGCAATATCCTATATCTTGCTCTCCAAGGTCAACTTTTAACTGCTGTCAACAAAGTTGTGTCTCGAACCTTTGTAAGATTTACTGCTGCACTGCACTTGTGCCATTCCTACTGGCATTTTTGTATCAATCAGGCCCCTGTGGAGAGGTGTGTTCTGCTTTACAGCATGTTTTCTCTGGGAAGTACATGCCTGTAGCCAGAAATGCCAAGCAAAAGCCAGAGAGGTCGACTGAGTTCAGTCCTGATTAGCAGGAAAAGCCTGGATCAGCTCCAGACATGTTCTACACTACAGACCAGGTCCTTACTTAAAGCAACAGCCCTCTAACTTTGCCCTCAATGACAAGTCTGTATTAGTTAAAACCTCATAATATGTGTGTGGAAATACTTCAGTTTGTGGGATGACAAATAAAGTGTATTCAAGATTATAACACTATTACCACTGTTAGTTTCTATTTCTTCTCTGTTTCTCATCTTACTCCTCTTGTACTAGACATTCACAATGAACCTGACGCTTCCCACCTTAGCCACGCCTGCTATAGCACCTCTTTATAGACCTCAGGCCACAATTTCCTTCTATCGACCTAAATCACCCTCTGGCAGTAGTTATTCCCTCTTGTACAGTTTATTTATAGCATTTACCCTTGTGTCATAGTGTAAGTCATATTACCCCTTTAACATTAACACAACCAGCCTATGGTAGTGCAAATTTTTTTTTTTTTTTTTTTTTTTTTGCTTTGTGGGAATTAGAAAAAGCTAATAGATGTTAAAGATGTTACAAGGAATTACAGATAATAAACAATGTAAATATAGACTAAACAACAGAACACTTTACAGTTTTCACCACAAGAGGCCTCTGTATAGCAGTAGGTTGTTTCTTACTGCGTTACTAGATAGATTATTTACATAAAACAGGTGCAATTAAGGCATTCCATTTCTGTTGTCTTCACTCGAAAATACATTATGGCTCATAAATTAACAGTGAACAAATGTATAATTAGGTAAATACATATGACTCAAACACAAGACATGTCTGCTGGATTTTTTTTTTCTTCAAGAGGCAATAACCCCATCTTGCCCATGTCATAATTTTTTACACTTAAGAAAAGTTTGCCACAATATGAATATACAGGGCATCCCAAAAGTCTCCATACATAGGGGAAAGTAACACTTTCTAGTAAAAAAAAAAAAATCATATTTATATATTTATTTCAGATAGCCTTTAAGAATGCCTTTGACAAAAGAAGAGCGTATTGAAATCAGTCTCATGGCTGGATCAGGAAGCTGTTGCAAGGTTGTGATGGACTTTCACTGAAAACATGGCAAGCACATCACACACGATACTGTTGCCAGCTTATTAACTTATTCACAAATTCAAAAACACTGGAAGTGTTGTGGATGCAAACATAGTCCCCTGTGTATGGACACTTTTGGGACACCATGTATATCTCATGTAACTACACCCATACAAATCTAAAGAACACCCACAGTAAGCGGTCTTACTTTGTGGCCATCCAGTGTGTACAGCTTTCTGATGAGACACTGCATGAGTTCAGATACATCATCCATAAAGACACCAAGGCTGTGCAAAGGCTTGCGGTACAGCAGAATGGTTTTTTGGATGGACGGGTTACTATTCTTCACAAGCACAATCGTCTTGCAGTGCCGGTGGGTGTGGCAATGGTGGTGATGGCTTTGGTGGTGATGTGCAAGACCGTCTACTGGATCAACCTCTGGTCGCATGGGCCTTCTGGGTGTATGCTGTTGGATTGGGCTATGGTTTTGGTACCATGAAGCAGACTGATTGCCTGAGATTTCTGAAGTCACTGGCTTGGCCTGCTGGGATTCTGAACACAGGGAGCATCTATGATTCTCTAGTTGCTCCCAATGTGTTGGGGTAAAAGAGCTTCTGTGGGGTAATGCAAAGTTATGCCTAGCAGGTAAAGATGGCTTTTCCACTACAGCATCAAAACACTGAAAGCTGTGCTTGTGGGACGTCATCATGCCCAGTGGCTAAAAGCATCAATGAGTTAGGGGTCCTGAGCCAAAAAGTAAGAGTCACATCAGAACAGGGCAGGTTATTTTACTCAAGGAGGCAGGTGTTGTTAGTTTCCTCCTACACATCTGTAGCCAGACAGTCCACATACACCCACTCTGTTCTCTGAAAAAAATAGCAATTAGTTTAGGTAATTCATGTTTTAAATTATTGTGTGTTATCTGATTTTAGTGATATGTCCTATGAAACAGAATAATATGGACGATTAATAGAGCACAAAACATGCATGCATCTTACAACCAATACATTTATAGCATATTGTTAAATAGTAACTGTTCATTCATTCATCTTCAGTTATCACTTTATCCTGACCAGGGTGATATATCAGGAAGACTGGGCATGAGATGGGAATAGACCCTGGATGTTATGCTAGTCCATGGTACACATATGCTTATAGAAGTTATAGAAGGGAATTATTTATAATCGCACTATCCGGTGTCGCCCAGATGAGGATGGGTTCCCTTTTGAGTCTCGTTTCTCTCAAGGTTTCTTCCTCACATCATCTCAGGGACATTTTTCTTGCCACCGTCACCTCTGGCTTGCTCATAAGTGATAAATTAATCAATTTAAAATTTAGATCTGAAATGTATATATTTCTGTAAAGCTATTTTGTGACAATGTCCATTGTTAAAAGCACTATACAAATAAAACTGAAGTGAATTGAATATGCACACCTAGGGTTAGGTTTGAGTAGCCAATTTCCTGTTTTCGAGAGGAAACCCAAGTGGACACAGGAAGAACATGTGAAACTCCACACAGACAGTAGCCTGAGCTCAGGATCGAACCAGTTACTCTAAACCTGTGAGGTAACAATGCTTTATGCTGTGCCAGTGTACTAAAAAAGTTCACTTAACCCTGATATAGCATCTTCAAGCCTAATGAGATTAAAGATTACTTCACAGATTCTGTGAACACAAAATGTTTTCCTGTTCTTAAACAGATCAGCAGTTTGTGTTTAGGACAAAAAAAAATGTTTACCGCTTGTTTATACATTTATGATGATGATAATAATAATAATAATAATAATAATAATAATAATAATAATAATAATAATAATAATAATAAATGAATAAAAAGTTGCGCATAATAAAAAGTTTATACATATTTTGTTATGTTTCTGTATTTCTGTATTGGGTTAGGGTTAGTTGCTATACATTATAATGCTATACATTAAACACAAATAATTGTAAGTCAATTTCACTAATTGTAAAGCCAGAGCTAGCAAACACAAAACAAATGAAAGCAAATTACATTAAGTATTATGTGATGCTTGATTCCTGCACTACAGCCAAATAAACCACAAAAGTATCAGAGATGAGAGACTAAAAGTATCAAGGGATTAAGAAGCATATATATATATATATATATATATATATATATATATATATATATATATATATATATATATATATATATATATATATATATATATACGTAACACTCTGAGGCTGCAGAAAATGCTTGTAGGCTATCAGCGGACAAGGACTTGTTATATAATCAACCGAAATACTAAACATTAGGTTGATTCCAGTGGCCTGGTCTACACATAGCTTGTCTTATCTTATCTTATCTTATCTTATTCTCAGAGCTAAAATAAACCAAAAAAAATCATATGAATATTAAAGGAAAGTTATTTTGAATATATTTTCCGTTTATATAATCAGCACCCTAATTTTTAATACAATAGTTGTTATATTAAATTATTAATATATCTCTTTATTTTATGACTTCTGCAATATTGAGTGATTACTAAAAAAAATGTTATATTTCCAAACATTACTTTTAAAAAAAAAAAAAAAAGTAATATAATCAACCGAAATACTAAACATTAGGTTGATTCCAGTGGCCTGGCCTACACATAGCTTGTCTTATCTTATCTTATCTTATCTTATTCTCAGAGCTAAAATAAACCAAAAAAAATCATATGAATATTAAAGGAAAGTTATTTTGAATATATTTTGAATATATTTTCTGTTTATATAATCAGCACCCTAATTTTTAATACAATAGTTGTTATATTAAATTATTAATATATTTCTTTATTTTATGACTTCTGCAATATTGAGTGATTACTAAAAAAAATGTTATATTTCCAAACATTACTTTAAAAAAAAAAAAAAAAAGAAGAAGAAGAAGAAGAAGAAGAAGAAGGAAAAAAAGGAAATTAAAGGGGAAAAAATATATAAATTTTTTTGTATGTAAAGGAAGACATTTTTTTAATTAAAACATAATAGGCTACTGGGTTTTGTTTAGAAAAAGAAGAAGAAGCAAGTGTGAGAGTCAGAGTCTCCAGAAGAACTGGGACAGATTCTCCAAGATGCTCAGTGAAAATTATCAGCTAATTTCCTTATAATACTGCACAAGTTGTACCTGAAACTACAATAATAATTTTTTTTTAAAAAACGGTTGCCTCCAGTGTTGGGTAAGTTAATCAAAAAAGTAATTCACTACAGATTAATAATTACTACTTTAAAATTGCAATTTGACTATTTTACTGATTGCTGCATGTAAAAAGTAATCAGATTACTAATTACTTTACTTTCAAATTACTTTCAAAACCTATCAAACCTACAAAAAATACACTGCAAAGTGAAACTCAGTTCTTTCCGTCATTTTAATGCACATCAATGTATGACATGATCAGAAAAAGTTGGATTTATCATACAACTTGCCTTGGGTGTTGTCACTATTTGTAGGACTACCAGACCGATAAAATATAAAACATTTCTAACTAGGCTAGTTCAGTGTCGCTAGCCAAGGGGAGGCACAGCTTATCTATCACTGTATGGGTTTAGCTCCTACAGAGCCATGCAAAGTACATTATCTTTCCTTATGCTCTGCTCATATCATGTTCACGTAAACTGGAACTCATATAGACATTTACACACCTTGTTTTCCTGCTGAGCATCAGAGGATGTTACTGTTTCAGTTTCAACACCTCTACTGGTTTAAAAAAAAAAAAAATCAGCGTGTGTCCATTTTTCCTCACACTGACTGTGAACTAGTGTTTGGCAGATCTGACACCCGTTCAGCCAATAAGACACGAGTGTTTCCATGTATTGTCCTGTAAACCCTGTTTGATTCAATGTCTCCGTTCGCTGAAGATATAAAATTACAACAAAGTCTTCTTTTACCGACGTTCAGTTACGTAGTGACAAACCGCTCCAAGCGGAGAATTATTCAGGGCTAAAGAAAAATTATTCGGGGCTACAGCCCTGAATGCTCAGGCCAGGTGACGCCCCTTTCAGCTATGAAAAAAATGTGATTTATTTTAAAAATGCATTTTATTTAATATTCTTTCCTTAACATAAATTTGTAATGCAAGTAACAATTTTATTCACATCAGTAACTGTAATCAAATTACATACATTGAAAATGTAATGCAGTACATTACTGTGTTATCAGAAAAAGTCATTAGATTACAGTAACACATTACTTTGTAGCGTTATACCCAACTCTGGTTGCCTCACCAAATATTAACTTTGTTTAGTTTATTACGGTTTACTGCTGTGCATACTTTTTGATGCAGAAATGTTCATTAATGTTCATAAATATAATTATACAGCAGTTAGTTTCAGTCCACTAAATTGACTGGACAAGCGATGTTCCAAGAGTGCTGATATTTAGAATAATAGCACTAAGTCATTTCATTATTCATGTCACTCTGCTTGTCTGTGTTCGCTACATAAAATTCCAAATTCTACCAATAGTTTGTCAGTCTGTGTGTAGGTTGCATGGTATCATGCACTGTGCTGACCAGTTATGGCTTCTTTGGGAACTATTTTCATTGCTAGAGCAAAACTATGCAAAATATTTGGCCATATTGCATCTGAAATGTCAGTTACTGTACATATATTAATTTCTTTATTTAAAAAAACTGTTTTATAAAATCAATATCAATAGCACAATCATGCTGTTGTACTGAATAATCACACTGCATACTTACTTGTGTGATATTGCTTAATTATACATTTAAAATGTTCTATGATAGCACATATACCATCACTTAAAAACTGTGTTAATTAGACTTCAAACAAAAACTTCCAGATTATCTGATTTTGCCTGATATTCCTCTCAGATTTACTCCAGAAAAAAGAAAAAAAGAAAAAAAAACCTTTACAAGTTTTCACAATCCCTACAATTCCAAAAGTTGCTGCAGTAAATGTTTTTTTTGCAAGGTTAACTCACCTCGAATTTTGTGAAATGCAATTTTTTGAATTTTTAAATATGCACAAAATGAATCACAATAAAGTACTCACTGTGTAAACAACCATGGTGTATCAGTTGCTAAAGAAATTAGAGAAACCGGTCCACAGATGGAATGACTGTCTTAAAATGTTCCTACGTGCAGTGAGGAAGAACTGCAGCAAACACCAGGTTCAAAAGCATTGCTTCATCTGAGGGCTTCCCTGCTCATCCGGGCCTTGAGATGCTAAGGATAGA
This sequence comes from Ictalurus punctatus, assembly GCF_001660625.3. NCBI lineage: Eukaryota > Metazoa > Chordata > Actinopteri > Siluriformes > Ictaluridae > Ictalurus > Ictalurus punctatus. The sequence goes on from NC_030440.2 coordinate 8,036,538, forward strand.
ACTAAAAGCCCTGCTAATTACCCTGATGGTATTAAAATCTGCTGAGGCTTTGAGCACATGGCAAGCCCTACACCATACCATAATGAGGCGACATTTGGTGCAGGTCCTGACAAATGAGAATTAATGAAAGCAGACAACAAAGTATTTGAGAGTAAGTAACAAACCATAAGTAATTGGAGCACGTTTACATATGTGAATAATTCAACTAATGACAAGCTCAGGCATACATGTCACCTTTCTAGTAACTTGTTATCAAGCAAGAACTCAAATATAGCAATGACAGCAACAAAGACCACGAAAGTGGATGACCCAAGAATGCTTTCAATCATGAAGCATTTTACATTTACTGCAATTGCCGGACGCCCTTATCCAGAGTGACATACATTTATCTCATTTATACAACTGAGCATTTGAGGGATAAGGCCTTACTCAAGGGCCCAGCAGTGGCAGCTTAGTACTGCTGGGATTTGAACTCACAACCTTCCATTCAGAAGTCCAACATCTTAAGGGAAACCCAGCTGTTTAACATAGTTGTGTCAAAGTAATTGCGTAAAGACTACCAGAAGAGAAAAATTCTAAAGTTTTACCACAAGCCCCAATCAGGCGGCTGTGGCTCAGGTGGTAGAGTGGGTTGTCCACTAATTGTAAGGTTGGTGGTTTGATTCCTGGCCCACATGACTCCATGCACTGGAGTGTCCTTGGGCAAGACACTGAGCCCCAAATTGCTCCCGATGGCAAGTTAGTGCCTTGCATGGCAGCTCTGCTACCATGAGTGGGTGAATGAGACACAATGTAAAGTGCTTTGGATAAAAGCACCATTTACAATCCACTAGCATTTTTTTGAGGGGTAAGGGAATTTGGGAAAGGGAAGAAAAGTGCTTATTCACCAATGAGTCTCCATTCCTATAGAGACACATTCTGTATGTAGCCTATCATAATTAACTTGGCCAAGCAAAATGGGATAGTAGATTTTTATTTTTTTGGAGGGTCACTGTCTGAGTCAGACGAAGAATCTGACAAAAGAATTTAAAAAATAGATATCTGTAACTTACCTATAGGTCACTGGTTAAAAAAGACAGGAAATGTTTATAGTCAGTGATGATTCAGTGTTTAAGGCCCTGAACAAAAGCACCTTCCAAGTGAGTAAATGATGAGCAAAGAAACTGCAGCTCTCAACTGGAATGGGTTTCCTTCTGTTTATTCACTCTTTCATTTTCTCAACAAGAGACCTAGTTCTCAGGCCCAACACGTGTCACTCGGGCTTAGCCACTGCTGCCACCATCAGTACGTCAGACCTGATTACTAAGAAGTTCTTAAATGAGCTCCTGCTTGTCATTGCCGTTTCTTTATTTTACCCCCTGGAGGATGCTTTATATTCATGATTGAAGGGTGAATTTATTCAACTGCGTTTTGATGCCTATTAAGAAACTACAGTAAGAATTTTTAAATGTTTTTTGCCTTCTTATTACAGTAGTGATTTGTTTTTTGTTTTGTTTTTTTTTTAGAAAAATGCATCTGTCTGTACATTTCCAATAAAAATGGACATTGAAATAATACATAATCAATATGCCCAAAAGGTTAGGTAAAGACTAAACACTAAAGTAAAGGTAACACAAGTGTTATCACATTTAAATTTCTGTGATTGTTATACTAAAGAAAATACCAAATATACTATACTATACTATTAGTGCAGAAACCCTCACCTCACTAATCTGTCATGCAATTTAAATAATCCATGGCAAATACAATGCATCACATACAATGTACATTATTTCCTCACTGTTACATTTTCTGTTATTTAATTCTGTAAGGTCTGTTTGTTTTCAAAATAAATTTTTTGTACAATCATCTTACCTATTGCGAACTGAAACGAGTTTTTCCAACAACCTACCACTGATTAGTCTGTTTACATGCCTAAAACATTGGCCTGTGTTCAATTTTACAAGTAATCACACCCATGGCTCGAAAATCTGCAGTCAGTCATTGTGTGGAATTCATTTCCATGATGAAGTTTCCAACCTTGGGCCAATTTCAGTGCAGAAATTTTCGAGGTAAGGGTGTATGGATAATGCTGATATGGAGCCATCGGCCTGTGTGTAATTGGTGCTACAGTTAGCGCTGAACCTGTTCAGAACAAATGTCAAAATAGGCATAATGAATGTACTGTAACTTCAACTACTGTACCTGATAAACTAAGTGAATATAACTAACAGGTATTCCTAAACACTTTACCTTACCTAAAGTGTCTAGCTAGCTAGCTAGTTTATTGCTAGCTAGGTATTCCAGTTTAACAATGTTTTGTAGCCAAACTTAATTTTACACAATATTTAGAACTGCTGTAGCCATAACTTTTTAATAAGGTTTATATAATTGCAGTGTTGTGCATATGAAAATATTTCTGAGACCTCAGCTAATCTAAATTGACTAATTAAAATGAATGAATGAATGAACGAATGAGTGAATGAATGAATGTTTTCTCTGATGTCTAAAGTGATAGTAAGAAATGTAAAGTGACAGCTGATCGTCCTTGCAGTGGAAAATTACATGTAACCGTGTCCCCCCCAGAAGTGATCGAGAACCTGCAAATGCCTTGGTGGAAGAGTGGAGTAACATCTCACAGCAAGAACTGACAAATCCGGTGCCGTCCATGAGGATGAGATGCACTGTAGTACTTAAACCAGCTGGAGGTTACCAGATACTGACTGTTACTTATATATATATATAATGGGGGAGAATACTTATGTAATCACAACTTTAACAAGTTATATTTGTATCTTTCAGAAAAATGCCAACAAATGAACACATTAAAGATGAGATTTTGATTAAATCTAAACAAGAATAAAGAAAAATAAAATTAATGTTTTGAAATGGCAAATTCAATGACCTCAATACAATAGAAATGTTATGGAAGGACCTGATGCAAGCAGTTCATATGAGGAAACCCTACAACATCCCTGAGTTGAAGCTGCTCTGTACTGAGGAATGAGTTAAAATTCCTCCAAGCCGATGTACAGGACTGATCAACAGTTACCGGAAACTTTTAGTTGCAGTTATTGCTGCACACAGGGGTCACACCAGATACTGAGTGTTCACATACTTTTGCCACTCACTGGTATGTAATATTGGATCATTTTCCTCAATAAATAAGAGACCATGTAAAATAGTTTTGTCTTAATTGAGGTCTTTTGATGTACTTTTAGGACTTATGTGAAAATCTGATATTGTTTTAGGTCTTATTTATACAGAAATGTAGAAAATTCTAAAGGGTTCACAAACTTTCAAATACCAATGTAGATCCATTTTCTCTTTTTTTACGATATTAAAAGTTCTAGCACTTACTTCATTGAATGGAGCAAAATATTCATTGTGTTCAAAATGAAAGTGACAAAAAGCAATGACAGATTCACAGTCGATGTGGTGCCTCAGAAAGTGTGCCAGCACAGTCTCTTTTGCAGGTGAAAACAACCTACCAGCTCCAAAGCAGAAGAAAATAGGCATGAGCTGTATCCGATGGATATGAATGTATCCATACATACATCCATACAATGTATGCAAAGCTATGGCCACATAACACAATATATTGTGTTAATTATAATAAAAAATTTTTTGCGATACAAATTTTCAGTATAAAGAGTGCACAAGTCTTTATGTAATTAATGTTACAACACTTAAAATAAGCATATGTAATACTATGCGTTAATTAATGCCTGGTCTGTACACCAATGAACAGTAGTTCAACAATAATGCATAATGAATATACATTGTGTGTGACAAAAACAACTATAACGTAAATTAGTTCTTGTCCTGTAATAGGAAATTTTATTAATGTTAAGCTTATTACACAATTAATCCTTTGGGTTTCACTTTCAATTATTATTACAGATTGAAAAATTATGATGCTACGTGTGACCACACGTAATTGGTTGGTCAACTGTGGATGTACATTTTAAACTCAGAATGTAACAGAAGACAATAAAAGAAGCAGAGTATAGAATAATATTATTTTAAATAAAAACATACATATTTAACAATGTATTTTGTATTTTTGTCTGAGGTCAATACTTAGAAGTCCTGATGTGTTTTTTTTTCTTTCTTCTTTTTGTTAAGCAGTTTGTTATTGGGTCTATCCAGGAGGCCGTGGGACAGGAGAGGGGTCTTTTCAGAAAGCCAGGTAGCAGGAGTGGCTAGAAGCCTCCCTGAAGAAACAGTTTAATTGATGGATGAATGTCAATAAAAGCTGTCAGAGAGGATACAGCATGTTAGTCATTGCAGAGGTGGATTTCTGTTGGGATACATCTCATCCGACTAAAGCCACCTGTAAAGTGACACTTCAACACTTCCAACACCTGGAGCTCCAGACGTGTGTGGCATCACATTTCAACTTACATGTCACCATACAGTATTTATTTTGCAAACTGATTTTTGAAGTATGAATATTTAAATTTTGGCATGCATACTTAAAATTCTAGTATGCATACCTATTTTTTTTTTTAAAGTATGTCCAGACTTAAATTGTGCTCAACTTTATAAAAAATAAATAAATAAATAAATAAATAAATAAAGAATACTTATTTTGCATACTTATTGTTTAGTATTTGTACATATTTTTACTGATTTATACTTTCATATTTCTTTGCTTAAAGAATTCTATGTATTAGTAAATTAGGTAAACGTTGCTTAGTTAATTAATCCATAGGGAAAGCTAGTTAAACTTTAGCTGGCTCGTGCAACTCTGACCAGGATGAATAAATTGGATGAATTAAGCGTTTCGCCACGATTCAGATACTCAAACTGAAATATAAGGAATAGTAAAAACCTCAGGTTTGACGAATGACTGCAGTGGTGAGTTGGCATAATGGGTTTTAATACTTCATGTTCCAAGGGTTGTAGGTTCAGTACTGAGCTGTGGTCACTTCTGTAATATTTCCTGGTTCCTCCTGGGGTTGTGTGGATTTCATAGAGTAAATGATCTATATCACTAAAAAGCACAAACATTCTTTTTGTAATGCATTGTCAGTTGGTTATCATAGGCTAGTTAATTGCACACTACCTGCTCTTGAGCTGGCATATACATTTTATTGGAAGGTCTGTTCATGGTTTAACGCCTTCAGCTTTAGTGCTACCTTTAAGTGGGACCAAATTTAGCTAACCTACAAAAAGTGGCTTTGCAGTGCCCTAGCAATTTCCACATGCCCTGCCTGCATAATCAAGAATAGCTACACAATCTGCTTCTCAAAGAGAATCCCACCTATTTTCATGGACTGAGCTTATTTTAAGAACAAAATACATGCGGGCCTACTTGTGTAAGTAAGTAAATGCACAGCAAACTATTGTCTACAGGCAAAATGGTGCCAGCTTTAGGTATGTAGTATTGTATTTCTGTATGCAGCTGGTGTTGGTGACTACATGTTGCCTTACAGACTGATATCATATTGGTTTCTCAAACTTTGGTGGTCATTCTTTGGAGTGGTCAAGGTACATACATTTCAGATGTGCAAATTTTAACTCATTGGCTGAAGACATTCACTAAATATTTTGTCACTAATTCTTTACATTCTTGCAAAAAGTATGACAAAATATGGAGTTCACAACTTGCGTCAAAAAATTTACATCCTGTTTTGCACCTGCCAAGATGCTGTCATGGAACACTGTCAGACTTATGGGGATATTGTGACTCATTTCCAGGAGTCTCATTTGATGTGAAGACTTAAAGGAAATGAGCCTGAGCATCCACCAGGAAGAGATTCCTAACAGACATCAACAACATCCAGACATCAACAACATCCATACAAAATGCCTGCACACATGTGGGGAAGTGCTGCTACTTTGTGTATTGGCCAAGGTCAGCATGCTACTGCTGCTCCTGCTGTTGCCACACATAAACACATAAGATCAAGGCATTGCTGCCTCAAATATTCAAAAAAATATTTGAATGTGGATGTTTGCATCTTGATGTTTTGCAAGATCTACATATTCAAGTTCAGGACCATAATGACTTAGTTATTCTATGAGTTATTCAGCCTTCCATTCCAGCATTATTAAAATCCAATTTTGTGATTTTAATTTAATTACAAAACTATGTTAATATTGCATTTATATATAGTCTAAGATAGAGTGTAGACCATGCTGTGAATTTGATGTGTCTAGAACAAACAGCACTACCCATGTCAGTCAATGGCAGGATGGAACATTTTAAAGCACCACTCATCACTGTCATTAATACCACTGTGAGAAATTAGTCAAATAAACAAAGCACAATAATATGCCATAACGTTAAAAAAAAAAAAGTGGACTCAAGTAAACCCATCATATGAAAAATATGTGAATACATGAAAAATAATTATTTGTAAGAGAGGATCAAATCTGAAAAATGAAACCGCATGCCCTACACTTGACAAATTATTTCAAATTTTTTCCCCAATTTCATCACCTGCCATTCCAACCCCCCAGCCAGTTCTTTACATATCATACCTCAGCTACCAACCAGGGACGATGCTTCCTCTGAGACATGTTAAGCCAGCCAACCACAACTTTTCGAACTGCTGTTCATGTTGCGTCACACGGCAGAGTACGGGTTCTTTCACACTGAGCGTGATTATGTTTGACGTTCTTGAATTGAAACAATAGATCCCTATGGAGCTGTTCACACCAGGCGCAATCATTCACGATGCAACAAAGTGATACTTTTTTTTTTCATCCAGTCTTTATTAGAAATAAAAATTTCCAATTTGAAAATAAATACACATGCGCTACATGTGAAATGTACCCCACATGTGAAAAATGTGTGAGACACAACATGTGAAGGGTCTAAAACATATGGAAAACAAATTTGTGTGAAGAACCTTAGCCTTTACAGTGCTGTGGAAAAGTATTTGCCCCATCTTTCTGTTCTTGTGTGCATTTCATACGAAATTGTTTCAGAACTCTAAGATAAAACAAAGGCAACCTGAGCTAATTGACAATACAGTTTTTAAATGATAATGTTATTTATTGAAGAAAAAAGTTATCCAATACTAACTGGGCCTGTGTGAAAATGTATTTGCCCCATAGTTACTAATTCCCAAAATCTATGAAACTGCATTCAAGGCTCCACTGAATTTGCCAAAACACACCTTGATGATCCTCAAACCTTTTGGGAGAATGTTCTGTGGATTGATGAGTCTGTTTGGAAGATGGGCTCCCATTACATCTGGTGTAAACCAAACACAGAATTACACAAAAAGATGATCATACCTACAGTCAAGCATGGTGGTGGAAGTGTGATGCTGTGGGGATGCTTTCCTGGGCAACTTGCAATAATTGAGGGAAGCATAAATTCTGCTCTCTACCAGAAAATCCTAAAGGAGAAAGTCTGGTCTTCAGTATGTAAGTTGAAACTCAAGTGCAACTGGATTATGCAGCAAGACAATGATCCAAAGGAAGTAAGTCCTAGTCCTGGAAGTAAGTGGAAGACTGAGCTGCAGTTATCGGAAGCATTTGGTTGCAGTTATTGCTGCTAAAGGTGGCACAACCAGATTTTAAGTTTAAGGGGGAAATTAATTTTCACATTGGTGATAGGTGCTAGATAACTTTTTTCACTTCAATAAATAAAACTATACTGTGTGTTTACTCAGGTTGCCTATGTTTTATGTTGAATTTCATTTGAAGATCTAAAACTATTTAGTATGAGATATACACAAAAACTGACAAAATAAGCAAATACTTTTGCACAGCACTGTATGTAAGTAAATTAAATTAAACATGCATTATTGCAAAGGTATCATACTGTATCATATTACAGGAACCTGGAAAGTTCACTGAGCAGAGGCACAATGCCAGGTCTTAGAAGAAGGGTGAAGATATTTAAACATAAAGTTCTCCAATATCTTCAAACCCTGCAATAGCAGCTTATTGTTTGTAGTGACACCACTATTGTATGGAATCTAAAACAACTACAGTTTTATTACTTGCACAGGAAATTAATGCTTTCCTAGCATTAATCAAAATTCAAAATTATAAGAGAATCAAAATTATAAGGGAAGGCCATGAACAATCAGAATTTCTTCACATTAATATCTGAAAGCAGATTCAATAAACAGCCTTTCAAATGTTTTCAGTACTTTCACTTACTTGTAACAGTTCACATTAGACATTCGGTTTGATTAAAATGATTAGATAAATTATTGGAAACTATGCAATTCCAGTATGTGAATGCATCTGCCCATGGGAGAACAGGACACGACACAAGTTTTTCACTGGCCAAATGAAAGATCCACACTGCAATTAGGAAGCACAATAGGAACATCCTCCTCCATGTAGGGGTTAAAGAGTTACGGCCCCGTGGGGAGATCCTGTTCTGTGCAAAAACAAACCTGCAGCTTCTGCTGTTTACATGTATTGACCCTGGTAGGACGTGTATTGACTGAATTAATATTTTCAGTCATTTTCTAAGTGTATGCCTCTGTGGTACTATTTACCCATGTCATTTTGAGAGTGAAGATGTGTCTCAGAAATTGAGAGAGAACTTTTTTTTTTTTATCAGGGTCAGAATTTCTAAAACAGACTTTTAATCCATTTGCAAAAACTGCATTTTCTTATTATGCTTAGTATGTATACATATTATGTATTTTAACTAGGTTAAATTTAAATCAGAATATTCCCATAATTGGTATGCATCTCAAGCCTACTGGAATAAGCAGGAGAAAACAAGGTGTGCAATGTTGATGCTGGAATCGCTTTTTTTTCTGAAACGGTAACTGAAGATCCCAGAGTTGGCAGAAGAACACCAGCCTTATTTTCCCAGTTAATGGCACCCTTCGGTATCTGCAGAAAACATGTGTCCTACTCTATACGGCTGGTGTATTCATATGCAGGTACAGGTGGGTGTCCGTTGGCCGGCTTCATCGTCCCTCAAGTTTTCCAGGGGTCCCCATCTGTACCTGTGTGCTGGCTCTACCACATGGCACACAGCCCTGGGCCCGATCTGCTCCATTCTTCAACCAGCCATGCTCCACGCCTGCACTAACACTGCTTGCCGAGTCTGTTGTTCCTGCACAATGAGCAGGAGAATGACTAGCCTTATAATCCCCAGCCACCAGTAATCAATGCCAAGTATGAGCAGTAAACAGGTTATTATTACCCTCTATCCCTTTTGGATTAATATGATAGTGTGAGGAGTGACCACAATAGACAAACTACTGATCAACTTGGGAATGAAAAGGTATGTCCGAGTGGAAAGAGTGAATAAAAAATGTGATGTAATTAAGGATAAATGGTCGTTAAAGGAAATATATTTAAATATTTTTATATTGAAATATTCATGACGTGCTTAATGGTCCTGGTGCTAGTTTGTTGGTTTGTGCTGTAATTCTATTATTTCCATGAGAAATTAGTGGTTGTCTGTAACACTGATGTTACGGGGGGACATTACTCATGCAGTTACAATGGCATTTACAAGAAAATATTTTCAGCAATCTCAAACATAAGAGATAAAGTGTAGGTGTCACTGTCAGCTCCTAAAAACAAAAGAGTTTCTTTTCTCATTCACCATTTTCTAATGACATTCGGTGTCATATTAAGGAGAAATCAAATGCAGAAGTAGTGGAGATAGCAAACGTTGAGCTCCACAATCCGGATTACAGTGCAGTTCTCTGATACAAAGTTACTGCAAAAAACTCAACTCAGATAATTAGCAATCTACAAGCTGGTGAGCGTAATGGCACTGATGGTGGTGTTAGCATTAAATATACAGCTTTGGAACATCATCTGTTTGATTGTTTGAGTGTACAGTTGATGAGGTGAGAGAGCTGAAGAGTAGGATTAAAGCACTGCTGCAACAATCGCTAGAGATGAAACAAGAGATAAATTCCAGCTGGATCACCATCAGCAGACAGTCACGTGGCATTGTGGGTGATATACGGAACTGTTAACCAAAAGGCCAACAGGCCAACATGTCACTTAAATAAGTAACACCATTGAAGATTATGAAGATTGTGTGTTAATTATGAAGATCAATATGCAAGTTGTGAGGATGGATTTTTTTCTTTAAGAAGACAGTTTGATACTATCACACTGTCTATTACCTTCAACAGAAAAAAAAAATCTCAAGTGTCCAGACTTTACAGCAGATTATTTAGTAACATGCACCAGTCATTATTCCCATTATCTACAATGAGCCGCGATTCTACACTCATGACACATACCTCCAATACATCATTTCCTTTAAGTTCCAGACTTCCTTTAATACCGGCACTATATGCTGTTTATCATACTCATTTCCGCATGAGGCCCCATGCTATCGTTCAGCTTTTCCCCACACCCAGGCAGGCATGGAGAAGCCAGTGTGTCTCCAGTAGGGATGTCATTAAGCATGATCGCCTCTCCCGGTGGATATTTAATATTTTAGCCAGATGTGCTCACCAGGGCCGCCCAAATGCTGTCACAGCATCATGTACCTGCAAAGGTCACCTTGTTTATTTGCTTGGTGATGTGACGTCACCATGGAGGAAACAGGAAATATTTGAGACTACCTGACAGTCTCTGGCTTGACACTGGACTTGATCCAGGGAGCAATCATGGAGAAAAAAAACAAGAAGAGGTCATTAAAAAAGGGAAATTTGTTTACTCAGCCTGTTTCCTGCAGACATAAATGCGGCACATCTTAAGGAGTCTAAAATAAATATTAATGTGGAGATAAATATAAATATTACAGAAATGCAATATACCAAGTAAAAGGTAAATATGAAAGTTACAGTATGTGAAGTATTAAATGTATTTTCTTTAAAATTAAAAAGTGACAATAGATGTATATAAACTCAGCAAAGAAAGAAAAGTCCTTTTATTTCCAGCAAATTTCTTAACATGTGTAAATATTTGTATTAACATAAAAACATACAACAACTGAGACATAAACTGAGTTTCACAGGCATTTGAGGAACAGTAATGGAATAATGAGTCCATGAAGGGGGATGGGGGGGGGGGGTTAATATCGGGGGGGGGGGGGGGGGGGGGGTTAATATCAAAAGTAATTGTCAGTATCTGGTGACCTCCAGCTGCTTTAAGTATTACAGTGCATCTCATCCTCATGGACTGCACCAGATTGGTCAGTTCTTGCTGTGAGATGTTACTCCACTCTTCCACCAAGGCATCTGCAGGTTCTCGATCATGTCTGGGGACACACCTGTTTACATGTAATTTTCCACTGCAAGGACGATCAGCTGTCCTTCCTGTCTCCCTGTAGCACTGTCTTAGGCGTCTTACATTACAGACATTGCAGTTTATTGCTCTGGCCACATCTGCAGTCCTCATGCCTCCCTGCAAAAGGCTTATGGTATGTTCCCGCAGGTGAGCAGGAACCCTAGGCATCTTTCTTCTGGTGTTTTTCAGAGTCAGTAGAAAGGTCTCTTTAGTGTCCTAAGTTATTGTAACTGTGACCTTAATTGCCTACCGCCTGTAAAATTTTTGTGCCTTAAGGACTATTCCACAGGTGCATGTGTAATAATTGTTTATGGTTCACTGAACAAGCATGAAAAACATTGTTTAAACCCTTTCCAATAAAGATCTGTAAAGCTTATTTGGATTTTACAAAATGATCTTTAAAATACACACTCCTGAAAAGGGGACATTTCTTTTTTTGCTGAGTTTATTAGGGTGGTGCAAATTACTGTTAAATTTTGTTGCTATTAACATCGTTTTAAGAATGTGCTTAAAGTATTGAAACTCATTGAAATATGATTCAAATATGCTGTTACACAACATTTTCCATGATATGTTCATTATTTTAAATGAAATGAAAAACGGAAATATGCAGACTGAATAAGTATTCAAGCTTTGTGGAAATTCCCAGTTTACCCAAATGTAAAGCAATTCCACAATACTTGCAGATTATTGGATGTAGGCTAATTGGTTTCTGTGTATTGCTACAAATATCTAAATAAAAAAGACTTACAGAAGTTAAGATGTTAAGCGTAAAACGAATGAGAAAATTAGACATTTAGTTAATTAAATCTAGCCTTTTGGATCCCTTATTGAGTACAACGTCAATAATAATAATAATAATAATAATAATAATAATAATAATAATAATAATAATTCCTTAGATATATATAGTGCTTTTCAAGGCACTAAAAGCGCTTTACATTGTATGGAGGGAAAACTCCTCAACCACCACCAGTGTGTAGCACCCACCTGGATGATGCGATGGCAGCAATAGTGTGCCAGAACACCCACCACACACCAGCTATTATTGGAGAGGAGAGAAGAGGAGAGTGATGTAGCCAATTCAGGGCTGGAGATTCAAAGGCGATTGATTTAAGACTACACAGGAAGCTTGGCCCATTTCATTAAAATGCAGCAATGAAATGTGTCTGTATTATTCATCACTCTTGGTGAAATCCAGCAGTTTAGCAAAATGACTTATCAAATACTTCACTGCAATATTACTCTGGTTGTTCATTTAACACAAAGTGGTTTTGCTGGACAGCACAGCTTGCGGGGAAAATCCCCTTTAACTCCGTGAAAATCTGTAAAACTCCAGTGAAGCCCAGTTTCTATGGATTCTATGGCAAATTCAAATACATTGTATTTTAATGGGAGAAAATATTAACATTATTGTTAATGCCATAACATTCTGTCAGGCTGCATTTTGTCTAAAAGGACAAGCAATCTTAATAAATCTTAATACAATTTAAATTAAGAGTGGATAGACAATCTCTAGCAAAAGAACATATCTTCCAATAACATGAAACTTGGGTAAAAGTCCAGCATGAATCATGTAAAAATGCAGGTGTAGATCATTCGAAGGCCAGTGTAATAATGTCACAAAAAGAAGGTGAATGTCCAACAGTCTTGTCTGACTTCAATCCCTCTAAGACTCTATTCTAGATTACAATCCACAAGCATCATTCAAGCAAACGTTCTGCAAATCTACCCAGTGAAGACAAACATTCATTCCCAGTGAGTGCAGTAACACATATTTCTGCTAAATATTAATAAGTGAGGTATGAATACTCATGAAAGTTGCATATGTCAGAGTTGGGTATAATGCTACAAAGTAACGCTTTACTGTATTCTAACAACACATTACATTTTAAATGTATATAATTTGATTACAGTTACTGATGTCTATAAAATTATGTTACTGGCATTACAAATTTATTGTTAAGAAAACAATCTTAAGTAAAATGCATTTTTAAAATAAATCACATGAAAGAGTAACATCCTCTGATGCGGAGCAGGAAAACAAGGTATGTAAATGTCTATATGAGTTCCAGTTTACGTGACCATGATATGAGCAGAGCATAAGGAAAGATAATGTACTTTGAATGGCACTGTAGCAGCTAAACCCATACAATGATTAGTTGGGCCTCTTCTTGCCTAGCGACACCAAACTAGCCTAGTTAGAAAAGTTTTATATTTTATCGGTCTGGTAGTCCTACAAACAGTGACACCTGAAGTTTTATGATAAATCCAACTTTTTCTGATCATGTCATACATTGACGCATGCTAAAATTACTGAAAGAACTGAGTTTCACTTTGCAGTGTATTTTTTGTAGGTTTGTTAGGTTTTGAAAGTAACGTGAAAGTAAAGTAAATAGTAATCTGATTACTTTTTAAATGCAATAATCAGTTATGTAATCAGTTTGCAATTTAAAAGTAGTAATTATTAATCTGTAGTGGATTGCTTTTTTTACTAACTTACCCAACACTGGTATTTACAAATGACTTCTTTTATGGTATTAAATTCAAAATGAAAATACTGATTGGAAAATGTGTACCATTTGTATTCTAGAAAATTATGAGATTTTATGTTAAGGAAATCTAAAACATTTAACATGTTGAGATTATTATTAATCCATCCATTTTCTGCTTATCCTGCACAGGGTTGCAGGAGGCCTTGAGCCTATCCCAGGATAATCAGATGGACCCATTCGTACACTACAGACAATTTGGAAATGCCAATCAGCCTAGAGCACATGTGTTTGGACTGGGGGAGGAAACCAGAGCACCCGAAGGAAAGCCCCGAAGCAAACGTGCTAACCACAGAGCCACCATGTCCCCCATTGTTATTATTTATTATTATTTATCATATATATTATTATTAGTCTATTTAAAGGATGTGGAAATAGGGGCTACTCTTAAGGTGACACTGTGAATAGTGTATTCTTGGCCCATGTTATATTGAGCCAAAACTGACAAAGACTGAAGCAGATGAGCTGAACGTTTGCCCTCATTTCCTGAGAGTAAGCAGGATCCTTGATATCCTCTATCCTCTATACAACACACATCAGTGGCTTGGTCACGAGTGTGACCTATTACTGAAAACGTTAATTCCTTACATTCATAGGTGCCTTTTGTAGCTAAATACCTTTCCAATTAGTTGCACTACTTACTGAATAATTGAGGGTAATTACTGAATGCTTTAAAATTAATAATTGAAGTTAAAGATGCCAGTTTAAGGGTTAAAATATATATTCTTGTGTTTAAAAGTTAATTATACAGTCCAGTCATAATAATAGCAACTACTACATATTTTTAACACAAACAAAAACATTATAATAAAAAAGAAAACATGTATTGTCTAGATAAAAGTCTGTCCCAAGTCATTAGACTGTGAAAATATTTGTTGTTTAGTATGCCACCATGCCCTGAGCACTTGAGATGTTTGAAGCCATGAGTGAGACACAGCTTGAGGCTCCCTGACCTCAAATCCCCATTGTCCCAAACACCATCTCCTTTTAAGCATATGGCCACAGGCAAGAGGGATAACAATCTTTCTGCGCTGAAATAATTTTCCGATGTTGACACATGATAAATGTTGTTTAATGTACTATAATCAGAATGAACAAGGGATCAGAAATTTATGTTATGGTCAAAGATTTGAATATGCTTGACCATATTAAACTGTCTTTAATTAGGACAAATTAGGAGAATCTGTGCTGAGTCCACAGTGTATGGCCAGGCCAAAGAAGGGTCAAATAAGAACCCTTAAAAAACACCACACTGTAAGATATTAATCAGTGAGAGCCATGTTTCCTCCCAGCTAAAACGAACAGCAGGTTCCCTTTCCCTTGCCATGGGCTCTTTTAATGCGTGGAGCAGCCAGGGCCCAAACATCCTGACGGAGAGAGGCTTTACTCTTATCAGGCAGGAAACACTGCTTCTCCGCTACATCCTCTTTACAAGGAACGCGACTCAACCATTCCCAAAAAATGCAGGAAGACCAAGCCAGACTCCAGGATTTGTCAAACGCCCGCCACCACCCGCTTCTCTCCCCCCTCCAGATTCCTTTTATCGAAAAAGAAGAGGAATTTTTTGGAGCGGGAAAAGGCAAGGAGAAAAAGAAAAACGATGAACGTGTAAAACAGTCAACAGGGCTGAGGTGCATTTATTTATTTCATGCAGATTATAAAAGTCTGCATCAGCAAGATAGTAAGTGGGGAGCGATGGGGGGAGGGGGGAGTGGGCAAGAGTGGGGATGGAGTAGGAGGGGAGTTTCTGCTTAAGAAAGACACCCCGACTAAGACACAGCAAACAAAAGGCCAGTGGTAATGGAGGCGACAAGGCAGAGAGCGCCGAGACTGTTCTACACCAATCCTTTGAGAGTGTGGAGGAGTGAAACTGAGCAGGAGACATGTTAGCCATACCAGCCTGGGAAAACTGAGTGGGTACCACCGGCTCCGTCGTGCATATACCATCAAAGCTCCAAGCAAAGCTCAATCTCAGACAAGGCAAATTCTACCACAAAGAGAAACAAATATTTGCTTAAATTGTTAAAACCGCAAAAAAAAAATTAGGCTGATTTTGGTTCAAAAACCTATTTTTTGCTATTTGTGTCAGAAATGAATTGGTTTTTAAACTATTGTAAAATTAATTCACACAGTTAACTGATTTGCAAAAGTACAAACAACATGTATGTGGGTTTTGAACATCCAGAACAAGGAAAGAAAGTATAAAATATGAAGCATATAACAGTGATAAAGACTGACCTACCTATGACAACCAAAACAAGAGTCTTTGTTATACCTGTGTTTAAATGTTGTTTTTATTCACTGGAGCCCATTTTGTCTGGCTTCTCAGAACATTCATTTTAACATTTCACAAAATGCTAGAGCATCTACAAAGCATTATTTTTCAGGTAGTCCAAAACAATAAACATTGTCAATGTTCTGGGTTTACTTCGACATACACAATGCAGTTTGTCAAGGAAAAATGCCAATGTCCGGTCCTTCATAACGATCATACAAACATCCCAATCTTTAATATACATCAGCTTTCTTTGTGAGCTACAATCTTAGATATCGCACTGACATCTGTGGAGATTTCAAATTATAAATTTGGTAAATTATTCAAATTAAATTAATGCCACAAACCTAAATCAGCATACAATAATATTCATTATTATTATTTTCTTGGTAACAATTTATGAGTATAATATATATTCATATGGATGTGGATAGAAAAGGGAGACTACAGAATTTCCTTCATGAAACACCAAATCCGATGGAAAAAGTCCAGTCTCATTTAAATATGGTGTCTTGAGGTAAAAAAAATGAGGTTTGTATTAAACATATGATTATTAGAGGGGGGAAAAACAGCAATACAATATGGATTAATGCGAAACATTTAGATACATAAATAAGCTGTTGAGCAAATATACAAGCATCTCTGGCAAAGTCTGAGAACATTTCAGTAGGACTAACAGTCCAGTCACTTTATTCCCATCCTCTCTCTTTTTGGAAACAAAGATGGGAATGAACTTTAGAGCATTTATCTATGCATCCCTGAGGTGTCCATTGACTTCCTGCAGCTTCTCCTTTCCTCACTACATCACTCATCCTTTGTTCACCTGCCAATCACATTGCTGACCCATTTGAAGTCCATGGGCTTTGTCTGTATTGACTTTTAAATTATTGTCTATTGGTTTGTTTCACTCTTTAAGAAATGCTGTAATTGTTGTAATAGGCGGCCGTTGCATCGGCCAGTACAGAGATGAGACTGGTTTCTGTGGTGCTGCTGGGGCAAGTAGATGCTGGTGTTACCTGGATGTGTCCTGTCACGGTCATGCTGCCCTGTTCGGCGTGATAGTTGGTGGAGTTCAGGTACTGGTCAAACTCATCACGGTCCACCTCACCCAGCAGTTCAGCCTGGCTCAGCTGGTCCAATGACTCCAAGTGGCCCTGCTCAGGTGGGGGCGAGAGTTGCCCTAAGTGGCCCTGGAGGCCATGGTGCACTGGGACTTGAGGGAACGAAGTGCTGTAGTAGGACAATGGAGGAGTGGGGATAAGGGTGGTTCCACTACATTGGTGGGGCATGGGGATGTGATTCAGATGTGTGCTACCACAGTGGAGAGAGGACTGATGGGAGTACTCGGGGTGGTAAGGAGGAGGGCTGCCCATGTGAGCTGGGGTGCTACGCTGCTCCTCTGGGCCCGAAGCAGAGGATGAGCAGGAGCTGGTGGGGGGGACAGAGCTGGACGCTGAGTAGAAGGATGGGTGCTCATGATCTACCACATCAAGAGGGGACAATTCGGGTGGAGTGGGAAGGCCATAAGGATACCTGTCAAAATTGCTGCTGGAGTTTGCAGGGTCCCTGAAGACCCTTACACCAGGCAAAGTTGCACTGGGGGAAGAGAATCCATTGCTCCCACCGACAGTACTCTCTTCTTCTTTATCCAGGGGGTGACAGCAACCTCGCGGGTCTGACAGAGAGCTCTGGTCAGGGCCAATGCCGGGCAGGAGGAAGCCTGGGTCAACACGCTTACAGATTCGTTTTAGTTGCTTCTTCCTACGAGGACGGTACTTGTAGTTAGGGTAGTCCTGCATATGCTGCACCCGCAGCCTCTCAGCCTCCTCCACATACGGCCTCTTCTGCAAGGGTGTCAGGGCCTTCCATGACTTACCTATCACAACCCGAAAAAAAAAGTACAAATGTTAGACACATTGCTATTTCACTCACATAAAGAACTGCACTTGGTATTATCACATTAGAATTCCAACAACTGGGAAATATAGCCTATTTCAATACTTGTCTAATATACACATGTAATAAAAAAATCTTTTTTACTGCTTATACAAAGATACTGAAATTCAGTGTTCCACAAGCCACAACTATCCAGTCGAATTTTGTATTTAATCTAAAGAATCGAAGATCCAAATATCTTGTAAATGAAATAAAAAGTGAGAATTCTAAATTGAGAGAGTATGAAATACTTTTCAAATTAACCAATATTCTTACTTTTGGTAGTTATGGTAATATTGTTACTATATGTAACCCATATTGTTTTTGTTTTCTAAATTTAGCTTGTCTTGCAACAGCCCTTGTATTTCTATATAACAACTGTTATACAGAAATACAAGGGCTGTTGTAAGACAAGCTAAATTTATACTAATACCGACTACAAAACATATTTTTAAACGACGTTCAAAAGTAATGATGAAATTAAGACCTAAACAGACGGAAACCAAAATATATATACCAGTAAAAATAATAATAATAATAATAATAATAATACATTTTATTTTGTCTGATTTAAGCTGATAGTTCCTGACACCCCGCCGTAAACTTCTAGATCAGTATCAGTTAGACCGTTTCGAATCACTACTGATCCAGTTTCAGCTATAAATTAACAGGTTTTGTCCAACACACAAAGGGGGTTCATTTTTTTAAGCTGCAAAACTTTGAACTCTATTCTTACAAAAATTCTCGGATGGGACCTTCGCAACAAGCCTATGACTAAATTTAGTTCACTACATGGGCTATTTATTACAGATTCAGTCATTTAAATACCATAAACAAATTGTTATAATAATAATAATAATAATAATAATAATAATAATAATAATAATAATAACTTAGCCTAATATTTAAATCATTTAATTTATGAAAACTGTGATATTAAATTAAAAGAAGCCAATATCGGGAGCCATTAAAACTTTTTTGTCATAATATCAGTGTAAGAAAATTCCACGAAAATTCTGGATGAGGAAACAAACAATAATAATAATAATAATAATAATAATAATAATAATAATAATAATAATAATAATAATAATAATAATAATAATAAATGAGAAGAGGAGATAGACAATTGAGAAGAAGAAGAAAATTATAAACATATATATAGTAAAATCTTACCCAGCATTTTGCTGAGCTCTGCATTGTGAAGGTCCGGGTTTTGCACAGCCAGTCTTTTGCGCTCGTCTTTAGCCCACACCATGAAGGCGTTCATGGGTCTGCGGATGCGGGGCTCGGGGGTTTTATCCGCCGCTGCTCGGTGGCTCGTGCGGCCGTCGGCTGCGTCTCCATCCGTGGATGTGCACTCGAAGCTCTCCGGCCATGACGAATACGCGCTAATCAGGGCAGCCATGTGCGCACTCCGCTCTCTCTCTCTCTCACTCTGCCCAATCTCAAAACTTTACCTGCGCTGATTAGTCTCAAACTGTCTCTGAAACTTTCTGTGGCTTGCGCTCACGTGCGATTTCACCTGATTCTTTTGGCGGGGGGGAAAAGCCCCAATAAGACCTGATTGTGTGCGTGTGCGTGTGTGTTACCCTGCGCTGTATCTATCTTTCCTTCCCTGTTCTAAATGATGACCTACTCTGTGTTTGTTTGTCGGTTTGGGTGAGAACGGTGTGCTCGGTGGACTCCTCCTCGAAAGCAGTGATTCACTCTTTCCCTGTGCATGGGGAAGCGCTTTATATTTGAGCTGCGGGTTCCAGCACAGGCCCCGCAGGACACGCAGCTCCTCCTTGATTGCAACTTGAGACGTGCGGAAAAAAAACAGAATGGAGGAAACTACCTCAACACCCTTTGCTCCAATATGAGCTTCTGCTTGTGTTGTAATGTGTTGTGAGAGATTATTATGATTATTGAGGTGCAATGAAAAACATAACGTGCTATTTGCAGTTACAGTTGACAACACTTATTCATTTGTAAATAATTGAATCATGATAAATAATCTAAACATGTGTTACACCATCAATGTTTTCTATCACTAAGCGATTAGAGGATTATGTTCTGTTTGGGATCTCTTAAATCACTCTTAGAATTCAAAAGTTTTGTGTGTGTTTTTTTTTCTCAAGATTTTCTTTAGTCTCAGAAAGGTACAGTACTAAACTCAACCTTGTACTAGAAAGTACAACCCTAGAGCGACACATGCATGTTTCAAGGCTTTACTCTAAAAGGTGATTAAGGTCCTTCAACCACATTTAAAGATATACTATATCCAGGTGAAAGTTATGTAGTAAAGATACCAGTGGTACCACAGTGACAAGGAAATATACAGTTTAGTACTGTTAGGCTACGTACAAATTAAATGTACAATAGTCAAAAATTTCCTTTCTTACTAGTGCAAATATTGTAGGAAATTATGCAGAAATGCTTTTTTTTTTTTTTCTTTAATAATAGTTGGGACCATTGTCTCAGAACAGGTGTATTATGTAGCTGGGAAAAAATACAAATAGGAAACCTGCCTTCAGGTCTGGAATGTTTGTATTTGGATTGGCAACTTGTCAGTCATTTTATAGACAGGCCCCCAACAGCCCTTCACATCTTCATAAATCATTTTGAGAGGAATTTGCATGTTTGTAGAGTTACTTTGCTTTCAAGCAGATGATTGTCAGTGACAGTCCTTGCTAATGGTAACTCTTGTTGAACCACCATAGGTTTTGGGACGGAGCTTCTATGGTGTACGTCGGTGGAAACAGGGCAGAGTCAGTGAGCAAAAAAAGTTATTCATATCTTATTCAAATCCACTCATTTAACCATTAGAGACCCCTTTTCCCCCCACAAATTTTACCTAATGCACCTTTAAAGCTGGAAATCAGACAGTCTTCTCCATTTATAAAATACTGTGAGCTGGCTGGTGTATTAAGAGCATGATGCCAAAGGTTGGAATTTAGTTATCAAACCTGTTCTTGAGAACATTCAGAACCGTTCCTCTGGTACATTTGCGCATGACTCAAAGGTGTGGTGACGTCACCAGTCCTCTCAACATCAGCGTGTCCATTCATTCAGCTGTCAACTGTTATTTCAGCAGGGCGTGAATAACAGCCCGAATCAAATGCAGTCTAAATACTGAGCAAAGTGCTAATGCTAATGAATATATAAATGAATATATATATATATATATATATGTATATATATATATATATATATATATATATATATATATATATATATATATATATATATATATATATATATATATACAACTTTACATTAAGGAAACACACGTAGCACTTAATGTTCAATAACATGCATTAAATCACCTGTAAAGGTCCACTGCATTGATATTTCCATGTAAACTAAAAGATATACTTTTGAGAGTACCACCTCAGCGACATAGAAGGGTATCCTTGTGGAACCCCATTTCCAAGAATGCATCACCAGTTTCTGAAATGTTTACAAGTAGCCTAGGCAGCGTAAAATCTGAGGCTGGAATGAAGTCAGTTTCCTCACTGTTAGCAGAACTCTTCTTATCAGACAGAGGGTTCCTGCTGACAGATTATTGAAGTAATGGCCACCCCATGGAAGCTGTGGGGCATACAGGAAGTGCTGGGAAAAAAGGCAGATCATGCTTACACCCATTAATTCTGGTACTCGAGGAAGGCTCAGATTGTTGCCAAACCAAGGTATCTTCAATATTTCGACATTTTCTTCTTTATTTACATTAAAAAAGAAGTTACAAAAACTTCATATGTATATAGTCTCCCCTTACAGTGTAGTCTATTAGCCTCCCCCATAAACAAACACACAGGAACAGGAAGTCTGTGTAAATTTGCCACAGAATAAGGTCCTTCACTTCCTGTTCTCACCACCCTGAACAGAGATGACAGTCAGGACATCTGTTAGGGTGTTGAAAGATGCACTTGAGTAATTCTACTTTTTTTTTCTTTTTTGATATTTTGGTTCTGATTTCCTCTCAGGGAAACTAGAAACTAGAGCCTGATAATAAACCAGTCTGTCTTGATGGGAAGTACAGGCATTTATAGGCTCTACTATTATTAATTCATCTGAGGTGTAATTTAGTGACCACTTGTAAATTGGGTTTATTGTATTATTAAAGTAATTCAACAAATCATGTAAAAGGGCAATTCTGTCTCACCTGCCTTTAGGTGCACAGTTATAGAACTACGAGGCAGCTAACTGTGGTATGACTAATTATCTGATCACAAGAGCTCCATGCAAAATTTTTAAGGTTATTAAATAAAGAAAAAAACCAAAAGGAAGACTTTGCAATTTGCTAAAGCTTTTTGCCAAGCTAAAGCTCTCTTTCACTAGAATTAGTCCTATTCTATCTCATACTCAAAATATACAAGGAAGGAATGTATCACTGGCTTTTCTCTGTACTGTCTCCCAGGTGGTGGAATGAACTTCCACTTGCTGAATGAGCAGCTGAGTCACTGGCTGACTCATAAAGAGTGACAACCTACCTCTTCATGAAATACTTAAACAAGCATTTAAAAAAAACAAAACTCGACTTGTACTGTTTTTGTTGCTGTGAAAACAATGACAACAATGTAAATGGCTGTAAGTAAGGGGAGGGTTTAAACCAGTCAACAAGATTCATTGATTTATTCTAAATAGTAAATATTATTGGCAAAGGCAATGGTGAGGCATAATGTCTAATGACTAAGCCCCGTGCAGTATGTCAGTCATTCACAGTGATATAACAAATATATAATAACAAAATATTTTTGATTCATTTTGCCAATTTATTTTCCACAAAATCTCATATTCAGCTTCTAACCAAGATTCTTTAGTTGGAGTTTCAGTTGTCTTGTATGATTATTTCATACATTATATATTGCATAATATACTAGTCCCTAAAAATTATTCCCCTAGACTTAGGCGAACTTGTCTCAGCAAGTGTCTCACAGATGTTTGTGGGGCAGAATAACATTAACAATGACAGTTTTTTTTTTTTTATGTCAAGTCCAAAGACTATTAGAGTTGAATAACCCGGTAATAAGTGGTTGAGAGTCAACAACATACAGTCATAGCACACAGTCCAGTTGTACCTTCTTTCAACTGTGTTCAAAACGGCAGGTGTTTAACCCCAACTTCAGTGATGCACACACAAAAGAGCTAATATCATTAACCAGGGTTACCAGGTTTCAGCAAAATTTACAGCCCAACTACATCTCAAAAACAACACAAAAGCCCTAAAAATACCCCAGAAAATTTGGGTATGGGAAAAGGAGAAATGTTTTTGTTCTTTTTGTCAGCCTTTGCATGGGAAACAAGGTCACTACGGTCCGCATTAATTTCTGATATACGGACATCGTCCACTCCATAATTTGGATTTCCCACTCCCAAACATAGTAATATATCTTGCAATAGAAATTATTCTGAACACCGTAAACAAATTGCCTGCATTTACAGTTTGCGGAAATGTATTAGATTACATTCGATTACCTGCTAGAAACCAAGTTCTTGGTGGCCATGGAGTATTTTAAACTAGACCAATTTGGCATAAAAATGCAAGCCCACTCAAGAACTGTCCTTTCCTCTGCTACTGGGGCAGCATGATTCGTTCCCCACTAGACCTGTTAGCACTTGTTGCAGTTCCCATTTTTTACCACTAGGTGCAATAATTCCTCTATGGAATCTAGATATCAGATCAAATCAATGAAACATCCCACCATGGCCCTGTGTGTGTGGAGTTTGTATGTTCTCTCCGTGCTGCAGGGGTTTCCTCCGGGTACTCCGGTTTCCTCCCCCAGTCCAAAGACATGCATGGTAGGCTGATTGGCATGTCAAAAGTGTCCATAGTGTATGATTGGGTGTGTGAATGTGTATGTGATCGTGCCCTGTGATGGATTGGCACCCTGTCCAGGGTGTACCCCGCCTTGTGCCTGATGCTTCCTGGGATAGGCTCCAGGTTCCCGGTGACCCTGAAAAGGATAAATGGTATAGAAGATGGATGGATGGATCAATGAAACATCAGCTCATTTCTGTCAAATGGCAGATGACCAGATACTGGTCACTCAAGGGAGTCACTCAGCATTTCATCCATCCATCCATCTTCCATACCATTTAGCCTACACAGGGTTGTGGGGGAGCCTAGAGCCTATGCCAGGGAACTAGGCGCACAAGGCAGGTGACGACCTGGACGGGGTGTCAACCCATCGCAAGGCACAAATTGCACACTCACACACCCATTCACACACTATGGACAATTTGGAAATGCCAATCAGTCTAAAATGCATGTCTTTGGACTGGGGTGTCACGTATCAGGGACGGAACTCTGGACTTCTTTTCCCAGCAGCCACTGCACCATACTACATCATTGTCACATGACCACCTGCACCTGATTTACATTTCGGTTAATCAGCACTATAGTATATATGCCACTGTTTGCACTACTTTCCTTGTCTCACGTTATTGTCTATCTATGCTTTTGTCCACGCTTCCATGTTTAGTTTTTTCCACAGTATTTTTGCCTCATGTTATTGTGTCTTTGTATTTTGTTTGTTTGTTTATTAAATGTTCGAATATCTGTGCTTGCTTCCGAAATCACTTTGTAATGTGACATGGGGGAGGAAACCAGAGTACCCAGAGGAAACCCCTGAAACACAGGAAAACATGCAAACTCCACACACACAGTGCAGAGGCGGGAAATAAAGCCCCTGCGCTGGAGGTGTGAGGCAAACGTGCTAACCACTAAGCCACCTTGCCCCTCCTACCTCAGTATTCCAACAGAATTTCAAATATATGAAGTTTTGAAAGTGTTCTTTATGAGCATCATGATTAACATACAGTATGTTGAACAGTTGATATGGATGAGCTGCCACTGGGATAATCATTAGTTAGTTAGCAAGCAGGTATGGCTTTAGGATCATAAGACATTTTCTTGACCATTTGACAGTAATCAGACTTCAGAGAGGCTTTATAATTATCCTGCACTATATAAGGCAAATAATTTCACATGCTTGCTACACTATCTCAGTGAAAACTCTTCATAACCACAATGAACAATCCAAAATGCAAACATTCTCTACTGAATCATCAATCTATCAAGGAGAACGAAATCATGCTGGTTCGTTTTAAAACGATAAGACTTCAAAATAAATTCCACAGCACAATTTGCAAACTGGTTGACATTTCATTTTATTAGCCCATGTGTAAAATTCATACAATTTAAAATCATAGCACCACAGCATAGCAGAGTTCATCTTATAAGTACCCAGTTGAGTCACTGAGGGACAACCAGGGAATTAATCCTAGACCCAGGACATCCACTGACATGAGAAATAGGCCTATTTCGTCATTGGTGAAATCAGAGATATTAAGCTATTAAGATATTAAGGCCTGGACATTATAAACAGTGGGCCTGTAAATACATAAATATCACTGACCAACATCATTCAAAGAAACTACATTTTTAAAGTCAAATTAAGGAAAGACGATTGAATTCAGCATCACATTTGTGCTGTCCATAGCGGAAAAAATGTCCACTTAAAACACCAGTCTTACATTTTAATTTGACTGCTCATCAGCTTTTCATGGGTGAGGTATGTTTTTTAAACACTTAGGTGTGGGCTACAATCCATCAGAAGCTTCATACATCACACCAGGAAGAGGGAAAGTATGACAGTAAGAAAGAGGATGCAGGACTATTTTAAAAACAAAGAAAACTGAAAATTGATTCAGATCGCTGCACTGATATGACACTCTTCCCATATGCCTATAGACATTCAATAAGACATAGGCAGTGATTTATGATTTAAAAAAAAAAAAAACCTTTAACAGGGGTTGCATTTCTCTTTTGAGAATAACATTTGGGATTACTGAGACATTTAAGGCGACTTGCAATGAGTGACGCTGTTTGTCCACATGGTGTAACTTAATGTTCATATGCAATGATGAAATAAAAATGCGCTAATACATAGATTAATACAATTGATTAGATGTTTTGCTTAGAAATGGGTTTCCATGGTAAGAATCAGAATGAGCTAAAAAATGTTTTTTTAAAAAGCTCAATTGCTGCTGTTACTATTATTGAATTACAGACACACCTCAACCCAATCAAGTATAAATCCCTAATTGTCATTCGTCTTTCTTCTCTTGTGCTTTTTGGATTTCATTTCTACTAGTACTTCTGTCTGCTCTTCCTCTTGTTCTTTCCGCTTCCTCTTTTTTCGCTTTTTATCCAAAACCTCAGTGTCTGTGACGTTATCTGCTTTATCGTCTTCGTTAATTGAATCTGTAGGTGTGTGAGTAGGTGTTTCTTTGTTTTTCCTTTTCTTCTTTTTCTCTGTGGAAAGGGCCAGTATATCCCCAGCGGGGTCGTGTTTTGCTGCTGGGACACAGCACTCCTCCACTCTAGCTTGTCGCTCTTTCTTCTTTTTCTTCTTCTTCTTCGTCTTGCTGTCCGAGTCAGCCTGCTCTACAACAGTAATCTCTTCTGTCACTGGGGCTTCATCAGTTTCTTCCACCCTTTCCTCATCGCCATGTTGGTCACTCTTTCTATTCTTTTTCTTTCTTTTTTTTTCTTTTTCCTCCATGTCGCTGGTGTTGGGAGAGTCCTCTGTGGATTTTGGTGTCGCTGACTGGGATTGCAGGTCACCGTTGGTTTCAGGAATGGGAACAGAGGACTGGTTCTCAGCGCGACCTTTCTTTAATTGTGCCATCCGCTGAGCAAAGTATTCCTGCATGGTCAGAGCACTGGTCACTGTGTTGAGTTCCACCTCGGGGTTTGATGGACCATCCTTGTCATCGCCGTCCTGCTCGTTCTCCTCCTGAGAATCGGTACCGTTGCTCGCCTGTGGAAACAATTCAATAAATCCTCAAGTTAAGCATAAGTTGTGGATGTAGGTGCTCTCCTGGATCTGATGCAAGAATTTCTACCACTTTAACAATAAAGCACATTCTTTATTTATATATACACACATCACATTTCATTTTCAGCCCAACGCACTTCAGATATAAATTATTATTAATAATAGTAATAATAATAATAATAATAATAATAATAATAATAATAAGTAGTAGTATTTACAGTTATTAATGAATTAGCTATAAGAATTACTACAAATATATATATATATATATATATATATATATATATATATATATATATATATATATATATATATATATATATATATATACACACACACTTTTATCAAGATTAAAAACCAAAGACCTTTAAAAATAATTCATTAATAAGCAATTTTAAAAAAACACCTATAAAACTGGTGTCCCTAATGTTCTCTGGAACACTGTTCAAGAGTTTTGGGGTGATGTGTATATACATTCAAAACAAACAAACAAACAAAACACACACACACACACACACACACACACACACACACACACACACACACCTCGCACCGGTTGAGATACGACTTCAGGATTACTAGTGGGCCTGCCTCATCTAAGCGTGCTGATTGGGATCACAGTATTACACTGATGATAACTACAAAAAAAAAAAATACCTGTCACTACCTTTTTTCAACAACAAGTTATAATTCACCCTTCTTGCATTTCCCTCAACTAACAGGAAACTAAACAAAATGTCAGAAATGGGCAACTGGACAAAAGTTATAACCCGCTTCTTTATGCATTCACATTGCAATGGAGATTACACAGGGAAATGACTTGGGCCTGTGTAGCTACACGGACATTAAAACTAGCCCTGCGTCCCAATTGGCCTACTGTCCACAGTCAATAGTATCCGAGATTAGAATTAGTGTGTCCTAAATCGTAGTATATTGAAACAAGTATCCCAAAGGGACCTGTATTGTTTACTATTTCCAGTAGATTTTCTAAGTGTGGATCCGTGGACACTTTTTCAGCTAATATCGCCCACAACTCCTTGCACGGGGGAGGACAAGTTTTGTGACAGTTTGCTTCGCCGAATTCAAGTTCAAGCATTTTCGAGAGTTGTAAATGAAATGTGGAAAAATAAAATCAAATGAAATGAAATTATATAGTATAAATGATATAAGGAATAATGAAGAAAAGCTGAAGTGCAATGAGGAGTTTGTTTACGGTGAGCGTAACTAGACAACGTTTTCTTCTGTTACACGACGTGTTAGTACGTCCCAGTACTTGAATGCTCTTAACACACACTCAAAAGTATGTACTTTTTCGTCACACAAAAAAAAGAAAGGGTACAAGACTTTTAGTACAAAGTAGGCAAACTGGGACGCAGAGTTGGCGTTTGTAGAAACATGCGGTCGTACTAATAGCACAGGGTTAAGCAATATGATGATCCAAGATCTGTTTTTACAGAGAGATCATGAGGACCGTGATACTAACATTTTGTCAGTTGTGCTGAAAACACTCAGACATGGCATCTCATTACAAGCAGATTTAAAACCCAACAAGTGCTATGTTTCATCAGAAGTTAAGACAACGAAGTGTCTATATAGATTTTACAAGATACAAATTTGAACCCTAATGGTTTCTATTAGGCACATAGAAATACCACCATAGACTCGACCACAAACCACACACATCTCAATGTAGAAGCCCTGCTGTTTTCTCGTGCCTGGACTATTCTAATGCACTCTTCTGTGCACGTTTTATTCGGGACGCCTGCGTGTCTTCTGCTAAGGCAGAAGTGAAGTTGAAATTTAAGACAAACTTGCCCATAACCACACATGCACAACACACTACCTTTCACACAGAACACGGGGTTTTGCAGAACTAGAGATGCAGACCGACATGACAGTTAACAACAGGATTAACCTGTCTCACACACGCCTGCATTACCGCTCCCAAAGAACGTACTGCACAATTTAGGGGCGTTAAAAGTTCATTCACTACTAGGACTGGTTTGAAGTTTTAAACTAATCACATGTCATGCTTAGAAAATAAATGAATAAGAATAGTTAGTTCATATTAAAACTTAAACCTTAACTTATAGTCAACAGGGTGACTGTATCTCTGATGAGCATGACATTCTGAGCTGTACCTCAAATATCTATCCCCAACGCAACCCCCGAAATGTTCTGGATATAATCAGTAAACACAAAAGTAAATGACCTCTGTTCACACTATGATCTATTCAAACTATAGGTTGTTACATATACGTGATACCACATGTTGCCAGCACCCTTTAATTACCTAGTAAAACACTATATCAGCTATTTTTTTCTGTATTAGCAAGACATTACTATCCTGAGTTTAAATACGAACGAAAAAGAAAAACCTCACCATGTTAATTCAAGTACAAAACATGAGAAATGAGGAAGAAAATGGGAAACTGGAGAATCTGGTTCCACCTCTGCATTATCTGTGACTCTAATCAAATTTACACTGATAGAACGGTATTTTTCATCTTTGGAATGTGTGTGTGTGTGTATATATATATTTTAATGACTAGTTAGTTTAGACAAAATTAGTTTATTTGAAAATAAAATACCCCAACTTAACAGGATCTGGTTCCCAAGAGATTGCTTTATTTTGTTCTTTAGTCTTTATAATCTTTCTTAAATTAAAAATAATAATTGTACGAGAACATATATCCATCCATCCATTTTCCGTACCACTTATCCTACATATGGTCACGGGGAGCCTGGAGCCTACCCCAGGGAACTTGGGGCACAAGGCAGGGGACACCCAGGACAGGGTGCTAGCCCATCACAGGGCGCTAGCCCATCACAGAGCGCTAGCCCATCACAGAGCACAATCACACACATTCACATACCATGGACAATTTGGAAATCAGCCAACGGTACACATTTTCGGACCGGGAGAGGAAACCAGAGTACCCAGAGGAAACCCTCGAGGCACGGGGAGAACATGCAAACTCCATGAACACAGGGGAGAAGCGGGATTCAAAGCCCCAACCTCGGAGGTGTGAGGCAGACATACGAACTACCAAGTCACTGTGTACCCCTGTACGAGAACAATTTTAGCTAACTTAGTATTTCTTAATGGTATTCTGACATACAGTTTCTAAAGACCAAAATTAAGAAAGGTCACATTTTGAGACAACCCTGAAAACTGTCAGCATTATATTAAAGAAAAAATAAAAACAGCGATCTGGCAGTAGTATAAGCGCCAAACTCTTTTTGTGCAGCACTACAAGCCGCCGAATCACAGCAGGCAACAAAGCGCTAGACACAATGACTATGTTGAAGAGACCACAGGAGTGCGCTTCAGATTAAACTGTATCCAGCCAACGCTTAGTCACTGCAGCACCTCTGCCCCATTCGTCTTCATTTTGCTAATGGGCTGCTCAATGCATAATGATTTGGGGTGAAGAATACCCACTCTGAAGCTTGTGCTAAACAACAGCAGAGCTCTACATTATGTCACAGGCAGCCATGAAAACGGCATTTTTCAAAACTCCCATCAAGGGACCCTGGGGGGCGGGGGGTTGTTTATGTGCTCCAACTGTAAAAAGAGCAACAAACGTAACAAATGGAAACACTTCCTCTCACCTTACAGACTAGCACTCCTACATGGATTGTAGCAGATTAAAGCATATGCACTAATTTCAGTAGACAATACATACTAAGGCATTCATGTGTGGTATTGTATTTATGCTAGCTCAAAACTAGCCTGAACTCATAGCTCATTCTGGATGCACAAAGTTTTCTAGACTAGCCGTGATCTCTACCATCTGGAGAAAAAATAAAAACACATAACGCCATACCCACAGGCTTTCCGTCTAAAGACCGCCTCACGGTGATTTTCTCACTTTTTTCTTTCTTTTAGTTTTCCTTTCTTATGCTTTGTTTTCATTATTTCTCTGCCTTCTCTTAACATTATATGTGTATACTATATCTCTGAGGGAGTATGAATAATTTAAATGAAAAGCTATTACAGATAATGGTTATATGGTATATCATTTAAAGGTACATGCCATTATAGCTTAAATTAAATAAATAAATTAATTAAGAAATAAACTTTGAGGTGAAAATGAGTGCAGCAAGTAATAGCACTCCCACAGACTTCCTCTCTAAAGCCCACCCCATGGTAACGTACGCATGATGCCCATATGTTGTTGACACTGTTGGCCATCGCAACTCTTTCAAATCACCCCGTAATTTGAGCTCTGCCTAAGCAAGGTGTTGGACTGGCTTTTGACATTTAAAGCTGAGGTTATGCCCCTTCGTACTTCCCCGTACACCTTTAAGCCAACTTTTTCACTTTCAAACTTTCATCTCCAGACATATCACCTGTCCCCACGAGATCATAATGTAAAAAGGATCTATGGAAAAACCTGTAATACGGTATTATACAAGTCCCAGACTTAGTGGTTAGCACGTTTGCCTCACTCCTCCAGGTTTGGGGGTTCAAATCCCGCCCCTACCCTGTGTGCACAGAGTTCCCATGTTCTCCCTGTGCTTTGGGGTTTCCTCCAGGTACTCTGGTTTCCTCTGCTAGTCCAAATTTTGCCATTTTCCAAAAAAAACAAAAAACAACTGTCCGTAGTGTGTGAACGGGGTGTGTGAATGTGTGTATGATCGTGGCATGCGATGGGTTGGCACCGCGTCCACGGTGTCCCCCACAGGGTGTTCTTTGGGACATGCTCCAGGCTCCCAGGCGACCCTGTGTAGGATAAGCAGTCATAGACCCTTGAGTCATTTCAGCTTAAAGCTGCTGCTTTATAGTTTTTTCTTAGCAAATATTTAAAAGTAGTCCAAAAGAGAGAAAGTGGAAAACCACAGTTTGAGGTTCATTAAAAGAAAGTTCAAACTTTTTTTTTTTTTCTCCTGAAAAATCTATAATTCCCAGTTTGTGTACAAGAGAAGTGAACAAGTGTGGTGGTGAAGTGATTGGGCTTGGTGAAATGTCTGGGGGCCATTTGAAGAGTGTGAACTGTGAAATTACTCTCGGGAGGAAGAGGAAAAAGGGAGAGAGGCCAGAAGAAGAGGGATGGAGTGAGCAGGGAAATCCTCTTCATCAGAGAGCTGTGTGGGGTTGGGCGTTCGGGCCCGCTTGGGGACCGCCATTAGCCTTATCTCTCTAATGTGGCGAGAGAAGTGCTGCTGGTAGCATTCCTTCAGGGACTTGTGGCATACACATAGATACATACACACACTGGGAGTCCGGCACAAACAAACAAAAGCAGAAACACAGAGGCATTGCTGACATACAGACAGTGTAAGCCCACCATACATGACTGTGCTTAAGTCTCTAAGAGGTCCCAGCTGACAAAGAAACAACTACAAGGGGGAAAAAAGCCATCTGCTTCTCCTTTTTAATCTCCCTCCACTCCGTCTCGTCCTTTCTCTCCGTTTCTCCTCCCTTTCCCTCTTCTTGACGCTCCTTTTGGCAACAGGGAGGCCCCAGGAAGAGGATGCGTTCTCTAGACTGTGTGCAGCACTCAGATAAGGCCCCAGTAGTGCGAGCCACTAGCTCTTTCCTGCTCACCGCTCCCCAAGCACATGCTGCTCTGAGGAGGAGGAGGAGGAGCAGGCAGGCCCAAGAGAGAAGCAAAGGGATCTGGGACAGACATGGGGCTGAGATCTGTTTAAGGCCTCACAAAATCTAACTTTATAAAATTTCATAAAATAAAAATGGAGCTTGCCACGGATGCTGACACACAGCAGCAGAGAGACCCAGGCGACAAAGCAGAATGCTATTATGTTGAAAAGTAACTGACTGTTTTCTTTCTCCCTTTTTTTTTTTTTACAATACCATCTAAATTCAGTATTACAGTGCTCTAATTTGCTGCTGAAAACGGCAACAAAAATCACCCACTCCGTGCTATGTCACAGTCTCCCTAATTTATAAACGAGAACCAATATCCCTCGCTGCATAAAGACTATGCTAGTTTAGCATTGCAAATGCTGTGTCAGCAATGAGAACTTCTAGTGTCCAGGGACTAAAGACTGCATATGGTGGCGAACTACTGCAAAGATACAGTGCTATATTTAAGAGAGGGGGTATCGCCAAGTCAAGAGAAGTCTTCATATTTTAGATTAGACTGCATGCATGTTGCAAGGTGTTTCTTCAAAACACCTTCAAAATGTTTTGAAAAAATAAAAGAAATAAACAAGTATATTCTAAGCATCGATGTGATGAGAGAATATGAATTTTTTATTTATTTTTTTTTTTTACGCATAATACTAGCTCTATTAAATTAAACATTAAAGGCCACGGTAATTGGTAAGGTGGCATTTTGAAAGGATGAATGTGTTTGGCCATATTCTTGAGATCTTTTCTCAAATCCAAAAAATGGACTTTTTAACTCATCTGTGTCACTCTGTTTGTACAGGCTTTTTACTTCCCCGAGCTGGTATGTTCACTCAATCAGGAGCTTTATAGGGAGTAAATATAGGAGCATTTATGTCCTCTGAGAGTTGCACTAGGTGTACGCCAAATAAACCTGAAACTGGCCCATAATGGGCATAAGCCAATAGATACTATCAGCGCAATATTGGGAAGGAGGCTGATTGTGTGAGCATGCTCTCATTGTCCTGCCAGTATTATAAATTTGGTGGTGGTCTGGGTGTATGGATCGGCCCCAGATTACCCAGACTACCCTCCCTGATGAGGAGGGAGAGGCTGGCGCGCCATCCTTCATACCACTCATGTGGGTGGACAGCAAAACAGGTGGCGCCCACGCAATACAGAGCTTCGCCCGGCTTAATTGGGACCTTAACACCTCATATTACAAGATACTAAATGACCCTGAAATGATAATTTGGAACGCACCAACTGACTCCTTTATCCGACTCCTGTATTTATCCTATATACATTTTCGCCACAGAGGAAAATGGCATGTGACTGACGTTCATAGAAATACGTGGTATGAAAAGCTTACCTACGTCGTAATTTCACACCCTTTCATAAGGATGTGAAAAAATTAAAAATTCAAATGACACAAGAGAATAACCTTGGACAAGCTCACTAGGGTGCCATGAAACAATTGTGAGAATAATGAATGGAAAGCGATTTCATTTGACATTATACGACAGAGGAATGACAACAGAGGAACGAGATTCCCAACGCGGGGCTCAGCTACAGCCTCCTCACGGCTGAAAAACAAAAATAGCAAAGATTTGATCTCACACAACCTGGAATTAAAACACTTAAAACAGACTTGGCTGAACATATTTAGCACCTAATTAAACTCAATAGGCTGAAATCTTTAGCACCCAATTAAGCCAAAGAGGTTCAAATAAATAAAGTAATAAAAAGGGAGCAAAACAAGACAAAAGAGCTTAAAGCTAAAGCTGCGTCTCCTGAGGCCTGGATTAACTTCCCACCAGAAACAAATGACCACAACACTCTGCATAGGGCATCATCACTAAATTCTGCTTGCTTTACATTGTAAAGTGCTTGCCTTTTCCATGCCCCCCAAGGAGCTGGTGTGTCAGCCCCAAGATGGAGGAGGTGCTGTTTTACTCTCCACGCTGCTGTGATTTATTCGATTAAAAAAGGGCAGTGATTAAACATGAGCCAGGGCCTCCGGAACAGCAGCAGCTCGGAGGAGTGGCAGGCAGTTAGCTTCCTCCGCTGTGCTGTAATCACCCTGCCAGGGCAGTCCTGCCCAGGCATGCAGCTACCGCACCACACGGCTATTCCTGTTACCGCGTACTGCCTTTTGTTTCCCTCCACAGCAGCACTAATCTGTACGTGTCAACAGATTGGCACAGCCAGACAGCCACAGAATGAGCCGTCGGTGGAGGAGGAGGGGGTTTCAGGGGCATGGAGAGGAGGGAAAGCGAGGACAGGACAGTTGTCAGTTTGGCTTGTTTCTCTATTATTCCATGGTGGCAGAAACAGAGCCCTGTCAACAGTCACGAGGGAGGCCACACTTTTGTTTAAGGCAATTAGATGTTATCGGATATGAATTAACGCTCCCTGACTTCAAACAAAACACAGTGTTTGAGGTTAAGCGGTCAGACAGCTATAGCTGAATGTGCCGACTCACATGGTTGTGCACGTTTACCTTAGTGTCTTCTCATCAGCGCACAATAAGGCCACGTGGCACATAACTGAACGGGCATCTGTTTCTGCTAAACCTATCTTTTGATACTGGCATTAAATACATTGTTTAATTTACATATAAAACACTATATACAGGGGGGAAAAGTAGCATTTATTCTCCTAATTCCTGAAAAAAAAACTAATTATAAATGAGTCAAATAAGAAAGCAGTAAACTGAAAATTAAGCTACCAGCACTTTCACTTTTTATATTGTTCAGTGTTTATGAGCAACTGAGCAAAACTTCAGGAATCACTGCCAAGGAGAACAAATCTCTTGAACAAATTTCAAGCAAAGAGATGACAAATGGTCCATAATTTTGCTCTCTTTTACCAAATGGTCAATGAACACTGTGTTGAGGGTGTCAGGAGCTGGGAGAAAGAAATCTGTGTGTGGGGAAATGGTAATAAATAAAAAGTATCAAATCCATCAAAATTTTAAAATTATGCCGGCATGACATCAGATATTTAAGTAATATCTGAATTATTTGATATTTTATGGCTGCACAAAAATCTTTGCAACCTCATTTGTTTCTCAATGCAATTTGATTCGAGAAACGTTAATGTTAATTCTGCAGCGTCACTGTTCTCCTGTGATTCACTGCAACCAATCCAGTGGCCGTAGACCAGGTACCACGTGACCTCACGCACACTCCTGAAAGCGAGGCAAGTCTACAGAAGACAAAGAGGAGAAACGTCGTGGAACAGATGCGAATGGAGTTTTAAATTGATCCAAATGCCCGCTCATACTGAGAAGGAATAAATTTATCCTAAAAATATTAAATATTATGTACTCAATTTTAATTACTAAACAAAATGTGTGAAAAGGTGAATGGGCCGAGTGAGTCATGGCGGCACGTGCCAGCGACACATTAAGCAAAGAGCACGTTTAGAGAGACTGTTTTTCAGAAAAGAAACATTCCAACAATTATTTAAGTTGCTTATATTTCTGGTTTCTTTTAACACTGGGAGGACATGCTGTATTCTTAACATGTTAATATACCTAAATTCTGATTTAAAAAAAGAAGCAGTACAAATTTGATCAAAGAATCATAAGTGAGAATCGTACACTCAATTCTACACCAAAAAACACAACCCCGTCAAGATTCCCATTTCATCAAAAATCAGGCAGTTCTAGGAAATTTTCTACACAGCTTTGTGATGGGGCTTTGGTGATGGGAGCAGCATGGGTTTAAAGTTTAGCCTCATCAGCAAACACTCAGTAGAAATCCCTCTAGCATCCTGTGATGCTGCTGCTCCTCATCGCTTTGCCACATCTGCCAAGCGGCCATACTGACGCGATCGCTCCTCATTTGGGGATGCAGCTGCATCAGGGGAATGGACGAGTGAGTTGTTGGACAATTCTTCAAGAAGACGGGCGTGGGTGGACCATGAGGGGATACAGGTGCCACCCGCTGGTCCTGCTGCTTTGTGTCAGCATTGGTGTGGGAGTGAGAGAGGTCGCCAAGGGTTACGCAAACCCCTGGAAACAAGCTCAATGGAGATATCAAACTGACTCAAAAGAAAGCCAGTGGGAAGGCCAGGTACAGCCAAACATGAAGAAGTCCTACATTTAAATGAAGCACATCAAGCTGTATTAGAGGTAATGGTTTAGAGTATATCAAGAATACAAAAATAAATGTATAAATAAATAAGAGTCTCAATGAATCAGCATCAGCTAACCCAGTGTTAATACACATCCTCCCCAATGTAATGGGGGAAAAATCTTAAACACGGCTTAGGCACGCAAACAGTGCACCTGTACATCAGCTTTTACCTGGATACCAGCAACAGGTGGCCAAACACACAATTTGAAATAAACAAAGAGACATCAACAGGCTAAATAACTCGCACCACTAACTTAATCCAAACATGGTCTCACTATTGTAGATGTGATAGCAAGTGTGCAAATCTTTTTTTCTTAATTATTATTATTATTATTGTTATTATAATAAGCACCCTCAATAAATGTTCAAGAAATTAAATATTTGACCAGTTTTCTTAAAAATCAACAAGCCTTCACACTAAGTTACCTTATAAGCCAGACAACTATTTTATATACACAAATAAAGTGACAAAAAAATTCTGCAAACAGATGAAATTGCAGGGGAGAAGAAAAAAAGAAGCCAAAAGTGTAGGCCTCGGTGATCCAGCTTTGACGCACGCAGCAGTGGTAAAAAATGACTAAGTTTGGTTGATGTATGAAGCAGGCGGGAGTCCATTTATCAGCAGGCCCTCAGCGGTCGCCCGCTAGGGTCCCTCAAGTCACAGGCCGCAACGCTCTCCTTTTGACTGATTAATTAGCCAATCACAGGACATTTTTCACCAGCGGCAGTAGGGTTTTATTTCAGCTAATGCTGGGGCTTGGCTAACCGCACCACGTTCAAGCAAACTCGGCTCTTTCTTTCAGGCCTGCTGGAGTGGAGGGGGTGCGAGAGGGCTGCGAGATAAATCAAACCCACTCCTACATCCCTACACCCCATGCTGCAGCCTAACTAAACCCCCCAAGGGGGAGGGAGAGAGAGGGAGAGAGAGAGACTTGAAGAGAATCGAAGAAAGAAACATGGTTAAAAAGATTGAAAATGGAAAGAGTAACTGCTACTGCTCCCTGCTCATTCACACCGCCTTTATCTGTAACTCAATGTTTATTCCCATAAACATCCTCACAAACAATGACTGTTTCAAAAACCATCAACTTGCTTCGCTTCAAATATACAGACCATTCATCATTGCCAAGTGTCTTACCGAGATGAGCAGAGACCCCTAGTGTGAAATGTTGAAATCCCTGTGCTGTGCAATAGCAAAATGTATTCTCCACCATAAAAAAAAATAAGAGGGGGGGGGGGGGGGGGGGGATGCTGTTCAACTCCCTCCAAACACCCCCACCCCCAAAAAATGTCAAAAATAAAAACCATCAAAATCCCTAAAGCTAAGCTCAACACTTTACTGGCCACAAGCTTTCCGTTAATATCCGCAAAAAAAGCACAAACTTTTGAAAGGTGTGAAAGAAATTTTTTACAGTGTCACATCTTTAAAATTTATTCCAAAATTAGTCTGTTTGAAGAAGTGGTAGGTAATCTCACAAATTTGCCAATTTTTTTGGTTTGAAAATCAAAGAATGATGCAAACTATATGTGTCCTCATGAACGGATTTACAGAGAATATCAGCAAAAAAAAAAGTCAAAGTACTTTTCCGAGGTAAAGCAGGTAAAAGAAAGGTAAAAGTAAGGTAAAAGTACTTTTCTGAGGTAAAGCAAGTAAAAGAAAGGTAAAAGAAAGGTAAAAGTACTTTTCCGAGGTGAAGTAACTGTGAGGTAAAGTAAGTGTCACTTTACCCCGGGACACATTTTTGGGTAAACAAAGTGTGAGAAGTAACCTACAGATTAATCCATATGGGTCCATAGTTAAAAGCTCTATTCAAAGATCCAGAGGTTTCCTTTATTGTGGCATTGCAGCCACAGAGAGAATTTTTAGTCGGATCTTCTACGTTTGATCAAAACTGACTTTTCTTTTACAGCACATAGTTTAATTTGGCGATTATGAAAATAAAAATGTCTGTATATAACTATATAAGTTGATAAAGCTTATTTTTTCTACCAGATAGGTGCAAAATTAGTAATAATATACATTTTCCCCCTTATGTAAGATGTAACATGCCCACTGTAACTTGGATGGGCTACAACAGCAGAAAACCACATCAGTTTCCACTCCTGGCAGCCAAGAACAGTAATCTGAGGCTCTAGTGGACACAGGCTCACCTATACATTGCCTAGCTTTTTAAAAAAAAAAAAAAAAAAAAAAATTAAATACATTTTAAATGGTCCAGTTTTAGTGAGCCTGTGCCAACTGTAGCCACTGTACGCATTACGCTGCTGCCACTTGACTGGCTGATTGGATAACTGCATGAATGAGCAGGTGTCTCTATTAAAGTGGCCTTTCTGGAAGGCTGGTGATTCCACTGCTATGAGTAAATAAGAAAATATACAATAAAACATTTCATAAAATATTTTCCTTCTGTAACCTGACACATTTTCAAGTGAGAGAGCCGAGTGTCTTTATGTGATGATTACAGGGAGTAAAGATAAGAAAGCGTGAACGATAATGATGATGCTGTGATATGACATTGGTTAATATTATATTCCCTCCTCCAGTCCATGCACAATGAACTCAAAAACTGAAGATCAGAGAAAAACAAGATAGCGATGGGTTTTGCATTAGGAGAATACTTGAAGACATTTTTTACGACTAAAGATATGTACCTGTGTAGTAGATAGGGATAAATTCATACGTTTAAATGGATATATTTCTGTAAAGCTGCTTTGGGACAATGTTCATCGTTAAAAGTGTTCTACAAATAAGACTGAATTGAATTGAATAGTATACAGGTTCACTAAGAAACTGTCAGAAAATAATCAAGGTTGAAAAATACCTCTGAAAAAACTGTTCGATGATGCATGCTAATAAATACAAAATAAATGATTTAAAAATGAAAAGGAGAAAAATAATGAAATCATTTGATTGAATTTAAAAACGTAATACAAAATTTTTACCGTGAAATCAGCTGCATCCAAAGTAACTGTTAATGTATATAACTTTAAAAAATTTATTTTATAAATATACCGTAATCTCTCAGAGAAGTGTGTTGTGACAGTGATAGTATAACATCTTCATATTGATCAGCCATATTGTGCACAATGATCCAACAAGGTAAAAAAACGTCAGGTTTGATTTCGGCTTGTCCTTAAAAATTAATGCTCATGATAGAGATGCCCGCTGTGGTTCAAGTTGTACTCAGGAAGCATGATTAGGAGAATCCAAAAGGCTACATGACCTGCTACTTCTTCTGAAATCATGAGGAAATGCCCTTATGCATCATTAAAGTCAATACTGACGTGACACAGAAGCAATGTACGGGACCCTTGAGGTACACGCTGCTCCTTTCCCCACAGGCTCAGCGAAGTACGGTAAAGGGGTATCCGGTGAGCAGGGGTGTGCTGGGACAGCCTTTTGTGAGTGCGTACGTGTGCGTGGTATGTGTGTTTGTCAGGGAGCATTGTGAAACGAGATAAGGACCTGGCAGGAAGTTGAATGAAGAAGGAAAACCCCTGGTGCAAGAGGTGGGACAAATCGCTGCCAAGACCAGGACCAAGCGATCCCACAGTCAGCTCACAGTCCCATCAACTTCACCAAGAATGGAAAGAAGTCCTCAGCTCTAGGACCGCTTTGGCATCGGAGGTTCGACAAGAGGCATAAACATGACGGTATACGTGTTATCAGCGAAACGTGACATCAGAGAAGATGGACTGGCCAAAAATATGACTCACGACCTCAAGAAGTTTTTCCCGCTCAACAAAACGTCACTACTAGCTGTGAAGTTAGTCATAAAAATGATAGAGTTCCTGTGTACAGTAGCCACTGTATAAAAACATCCTTGTGTGTCCTGAATGCATCTAGTACTTTGTGCGTTTACACATGAATGCGTGCACACACACACACACCCACACACACCCACCCACACACACACACACACACACACACACACACACACACACACTACTTCCTCAACAGGCCTAACTGGTCGCTCTTTTCCCGGGCTTGTGACCAGCC
This sequence comes from Ictalurus punctatus, assembly GCF_001660625.3. Classification (NCBI taxonomy): domain Eukaryota; kingdom Metazoa; phylum Chordata; class Actinopteri; order Siluriformes; family Ictaluridae; genus Ictalurus; species Ictalurus punctatus. The sequence continues at coordinate 8,077,026 of NC_030440.2, forward strand.
CTTGCAGCAAAGTCTCATGGGATGCCATTGTGCCCATGTTCAGATTGGTTTTCGATCTGGTCAATGAAGTCCCTCCTGACCAGCACAATAGCAAACCAGAACAAAACGATTGCTGGGGGAAAAAATAACACACTGCCAACATCTCCAATTTTGGGCAAAGCAGGAACGCTGGCCATTGTGTGTCACCTGCTGGGTGAGGAGAAGGAATTATTCATGCACAAAGGACTATCAGATGTGCTTCGGTGAAAAATCCACAGCCTTTTCTTATGACGAAGTAGGACTGAGCCAGATGACGATATAATATTGATATGAAGAAATTATGGCACATTATGCGTTCCTGAGCTACTGTGGATATGGTGATATCTTTTTCTTTCCTTTTTTTTAAATAAAGAAAATTACAAACTGACCGGAAGCAGCTGATGTGGTGTTTTCAGCTAATCTTTAAAATTGTAAAATTTGTTTTCTATCCTTTTCAGTATTAAATGTTTATTTTTTATAACTAAAAATGCTCTCGTAAATATAAGAAAAAATTATAAACAGTATATAAAGTATCATTGAACTTTTGCATTCTTGAAAAATGCATCATTACTGTACTGCTGGCAGTTTGTGAGCAAACCTGTATATTGCAATACATACATGGTAGAAATGCCTTTGAGCATCGCGATATGATATGATATGATATTTTTGTCATATCACCCTCCCCTTTAATGAAAATTAATGAAGGAAATGGAAATAACCTAATGTAAACATGCATATCCAAAGAATTGACGTAATATACAACAAGCTAAAAAAGATTACCCAATTTTACTGCCATATGTTTGGGCAATGTTTTATATTTTTCCTCTGCAAATCATAAAAAAAGACGAGGTCACAGGTCAACCTGAGAGATCAATAGTTGTATTCTTTTTTTCTTTTTTTTTCTTTCAACTGCCAACTGTAGGAGCTGTATATTAAAAGCCAAATGAAGAAATAAACTAAGAATTAAAAACCACAAGGAAAAATATTCACACCATTATTAAAAGGTTCATGCTAAAACTAAAGGGTAAACATGCTGACATGTTCATAATACGTAATCAGGTCATACATCATCCTCTACAGAAGGACCTCTACTGGTTACGTGCAAAAGCAGCAACAACACACCAAGTTAACTCGGAAAGTCTTTGTAAGCCCCGAAACAACTTAATCCTCCCAACTTCAAACTAACAACCCAGGGATTTATAAGGAGTTCTTAGAAAAGATTTTTTTTGTTCATTTCATCACTTCCTGTGCCCTGTAGGACAGCCGCTAACATGTTCTCGGTGATGGTGCTCAGTCACATGCTGACTGCAGTAGTGTACCTGATGTGACCGTGCTGGAGGAGGTGGAACAGAGAGTGGGGATGTTAATCCGTTAATGGGATTTCTGCACTTTCCCCTGAACTGTACGCCATGACATGGCTAATAATCTGCTCATGGCCTGCCTCAAGCAACTCATCACCCAGAGCAGGTCAGCTGTGCTTACGGGGACACTAAATTGGAGTGAACAGGTATCAGGAATATTGCCCAACAATCATTCATGCTTGAGGTTGTGACCAAAAGTTTGACTTTTACATCTCTCAAATCACTGTTTCCACAGGAGAAACGTTTAGGGCTGGGACTCTTGCTAGATGCAACATACATAAAAGCTTATTTTCTGATAAATGAATCAATGAGACATGATTATCTTACCTCATCCTGATTTCTCATCTGTTTGGCTCTTTTACCGAAGATGCAAGCGAGGTCTGTTTCACTGCGACTGGACAGATCCTTCCCTATGAGGAAAAGGTTGAAAAAGAATTGATATTTGTGGAATGCTGATGTTATAATTTTACAATAGTATCTGTAGGTCATCACGCTTTTTTAATGCTTTTATCCATTGCTAATTTTAAATACGGGGCTTTGCTTTCATTGCGCTTTGATGCAACCCGACTGATTAGCTTTCGTGAAAAAGCATCCTGAGGTGGGCATGGAAAACACTGGTGGCAGCTGAGGCAGAACAAAACAACCTCTTCTACTTAAAAGTCTTTTGTTTATCATAGACATCATGAGCTTTCTGCAACATAAAAAGAAAACGTCTCTGTCTGGACGCTGTTGACAAATGAGTATTTTTTTAAAGGAGGTTCGACTGTGTAAATTATTGATTTAAATGGATAAGGGTCGCGGGACAGTTTTGAACTCCTGCCGAGAGGAAAGGTTTTAAAGGCAAAAGAGGGCGAGCTACGTGGTCACAGAGGATGGAACGGACGAAGAAAAACAAACGGTGCTTGGGCGGCCCCCGCCTCACGCCTCCCGCTATCCAGCAGCTCAAAGGCTCCAGGAGAGTGCAGGCGCCCGTCTCGGCCTGCAGGCCTGTTCGTCCAGCTGCATCCTCTTCCTTAAAGCAGCTCCTGATAAGACTGCGTTATTTATTGCTCTAAGCGCTTTTGCTCTCTGCCTTTCAAAGGCGAGACCTTGCCTCCCTGTAACCAAGTTATCCTGTAAGCAAGCTAAAGAAAATGTCCAAGCTCAAACAAATCAAATAAAGCCCAAAAATGAACTCTTTACATTTTCCACTGACCTCCATTAACACACCAAAGCCCACACTGACTAGTGTGTTGGTAATCAACGTCCTATGATGCTATGATGTGGGCACAGTTGAGTTGGTGGTGAGTGCCGAGCCAGATTAGCAAATCGCACCTTTTAGGATGGACTCGCTAATCTGACAACCAACAATCTAATTGCGTGCCTCAAAAGACACCAAGATATTATCTGGGCTTCGCTCTCACATATCAAAGAAAAGACTTTCTGAAACACAAATCCTTTCTTTTGCACATGTGGTGCATTCTTGAACTGACAGAAAACGATCGTTGTAAAACGAGGGGCGTTTCTTTAACTGAAAGAGCAGTCAACATAAATAACATTTGCCACATATGATGAACACTTACTAAGCCCTTTGAGGGGGATAAAGAAAAAAGAAAAACATGAAATCAGGCCAATTATTTGGCTAACAGTCCAAAACTGGTTTATTCATCTACTCTGTAATGGATTGGCCTACTCAGTCACATGGATGATAAAGTGCTGTAGTTCAGCGTGCATCAAAAACTCCCAGATCTCTTGATAAATGGACGGCCAATTAAATCTGGGTTACTGGTTTACACTGCTAGTGCCTTTGGTGAGCAGTGGAGATGCCAGTGCCTTTCCCCAGAGCTGGAATACATCACCTGCAAGAGATCCAAATGGAGCAGGGTATGACAAACCTGATGAAGGTTGCTTGCAATAATCACCTGCTTCTTATTCTTAACATTTAGCGATTAGATACATTTTTTTTAGGGATGCTCCGATCGAGCAGCCGCCAATCGGTAGAATTCTATGACTCAATCAGTAGTCTCTAAATTTGAACCGATCGCAATTTGATGACGTAAAACATGCGAGGACATAAAACACATGATGAGGTTAAGCTTTAGTGCTGCAGTCATGTCATCATCATTGTGGGATTATTACGAGGTCTCAAGAAACAATGAAAAATTCGCCATTTGCCGTCTATTTTTAAAGGCCTATTAAAATGTTCATTAGAAAATGAATATTTGTTGGGCATATTTATTTGATTCTCAATTAAAACAATAACCTACAACATTACTGTAAATAATATAACCATGGCAACATCTGTGGTATTACTTTATCTGGAAGAACAAAAAGGTTAACAGTGACGGTCAACAGACAGCTTACACATCACTTATATAAAGCTTGAACGATCGGGACCGGCTGATTGTGATGACAAGAAATCGGTAATCAGTATCAGCTGCAAAAATCCTGATTGGAGCATCCCCACATTAATTTTCACATCATGACTCAAACTCAGCTCTGACTGCCATCTGTACATTGCTCTGGGTTTACTCAGGATGGTGGGGGAAGAGCTTAATGCTCCCCCTGCTTTATGTTCCTATTTCTACCAAACAAAAACATGTCTACACATTGCAGAAGAGCACTAAGCCTCAGCAACTATAGCATCGCATAAGCACCTGCTGAATACTGCCTGCCTACATATGTAACAGGTTTATCTCTGCTAAATCCCTGACCTGACAATACCCAACACACTGCAAACAAAACCGTGCCTGGAGACTTGGACATTATCCTCGTGCCCATCAAAAGAGTGAAATCCGATGACAAAGTAACGTTGCTCAAGGATATGATTGCTTTAACGCTTAAAGCAGTGGACACTAACTCAAAAAAAAAAATAAATAAATAATAAAATAGCGCTATTAGCCAGTCAGTTCAATTTAAATGTTAGAAATTGATTGCTAGGGAACCACATTCGCATCGATGGTAACCAGGACGCAAAAAGCTGAAGTTCTGGTTCTGTTATGTAGTTTTAATCCCAACAGCAGGAAGAGGTGTGACATCATGTCATGAGAGACGGGGGCAACGAAGGCAACAGAAAAATGATCGCACCCAAATCCAATAACAAGGAATGCATTTGAAACCTGAGCATTAGCTCTTTAAGGGGGGTAAACGTCCTCAACGTGCATCAGTTATGCGTTGAAAAACAGACCCATTACTTTGTTTATTAAACTTACCGATGCGCTTTAACCTTCAAAAACGCACTGAACGTGTACTGCGAGAAAAGTTTCCACTCCATGACCACGAACAGTTAAGATGCCCAGAGTTCAGCGAGTTTGTCCCAAGCCTGAAGCTCAGAAATAAGGTTTGCCTAAGGACATGTACTCTTATAAGTGATCTACCTTTGAGAACATCCACTCTCATCCTGTCTGTAAGGACAACAGACATCTGTCTCAAGGCTAAATAAAGTGCCTGAAATCACGACGACGGCAGCATGCTCCCAGGCTCGCTGTTATCTGTGACGCTCATTAGGCACTGATTGAGGCCATTTTGAGCCGCAAATGCATCAGCCAGTGCTCTTCACAGGAAACAGGAAGTCGTGCTTTTCAGCTATGAGCAACGGTGACTTGTGGGTGATAAAAGATGAGAGACCTTTCATCCACATTCCTGGCATTTTTCAAAAACATCAAGCTGAGAGGGGGGATTTTGGTTTCTCATCAAAAACATAAGCATGATCACTGACAAGGTCAGTCTTTTCTGGTTACAGACCCTTGGAGGCTCTGAACGTTACGGATTCAACGTCAGATTCATGCAGTCAAAAATAAGCAAAGATTTAGAGCTTTGCAAGTGAAGCTGGTGAAGTCGGGAAAGTCCTGGCACGGTCCAAAGCTAATTGCGCAGGTGGGTTTAGGTCCCTCCCTGGTTAAGTTGACCTCAGTGTCCCGGCAGGCTGATCTACTGCAGCACTGACCCATGAGCACTGCTGCTACTCCTGCCAAAGGCAGCAAGGGATAAATGAGGTTAACATCTGAGGAACATGCTAATAAATATACAGGCATTTATTGCACAAACAAGTAAAGTGTAAGCATGAGCCTAGTCAAGGTTTAGAGTATCTATGAACACAGATAAGTTGATTAATAACATACAGTACAACATATATGACCATAAACTAACAGTATGTGTGTGGCAGCATGTGAAAACCTTTTGAACATTTTCTTCTATATCACTCTGGGAAAACAGGTTTCTCCGAACCTCAAATATGTTTCCCTATTGCATGTATCTCAACCAGAAGTTCCAATACCACTGAGAAATCCACCGACCTCTTAGAACATTTGTAACACAATCCACTAATGAAAAAACAACATTATTGCCAAGAATTACAATTCATCAATGGGGAAGTGAGTGATTATCACCTCATCCACATCAGTATGTCTCACTGTCTGCGGGAAAAGTCATTCATCATGAGCTTCGTCGTCGTCTCTTCACTCTCTGTCCTCATCAACATCGATGGTTAAATAACCACTAAATCATTCAGTCAGGTCTCTTGCCTATATTTCTTGTTAACAGGTCATTTAGACCACTTTCATCTGTACAGAATGTGGAAGCGCTGATTTCAAACTGAACTTATTACACTTATGTCCATTTCGCAATGCCACGCAGCCGTCAAGCAACTTCATCAAGTGACGTTCACTGGGTCAGGTAATCGCGCTGCCAGATTTGAGACATCTTTAAGAACACTGATTGAATTTAACAATGATCAACTGACTTGATGCCAAGGCAAGGTTAGAAAGTAGACTAAAACATTTCCACATACAATGTGTTCCAAAAGTCTTCATACTCAGGGGAAATGAACACTTTATCAAAATGTCTTCCAAAATGTTTCATACTTAGTTTATATTTTTTTTTCTTCCTTTTTCATTTATATTTATTAATGTTTCATACTCAGTTTATATGATATATATATGTATTTTTCCAGATAGCCTTTGAGAACACGTTTGAGAAAAGAAGACCGTACTGAAATCATTCTAATGGCTGGATCGGGAAGCTGTCGCCAGGTTGCGATGGACTTTAACAGGAAACACGGCAAGCACATCACACACACACGACACTGTTGCCAAACCGTGAGCTAAAGTCGGGAGAGATGACTCTGTGTGTTTACAAAGAAATGACATCATGTAAAGAATGTTTTGCTAGAAAGTGTTCATTTCCCCGATATACAGAGTCTTCTGAGACACCCTGTAGTTTATGTAAAATGCATACTAAAATATACTATTGACAAAAAATAATAATAATTTTGCTCAAAGATTTTATTTTTGGTCCGTTATTCAGAATTCACCCACAGCGACATCTGGCTGGATTTCTCAGGGCACTATACATATGCGCAAAAGTCAGGAAAGCTAGAACCCTGATTTAACCCTGTGTTGTTTGTGTATTAAACAATCCCATTTTAACATCTATTTTAAACTCAATTTTTAAATTTCTCATGATTGCAGAGTGTAGTTAAGATATTTAGAAAACGTGATCGCAACTAAAATGGTTTTTGTTTCCTTTTAACAGTAACAGAACAGTAATGCCTGTCATTTTCACCAAATATTTCACCTTTGTTACTCTCAGCTCAAATGACCCTGAACATCATCTGTATAATAGAAACAGAATTCTTAAAAAGGCTTCAGTTTCATCATAAACTGAATCAAACATGTACAGCTTCATTTGTATTATTACGCATGCTGGACTTTCAGTCAGGTCATTTTGAGCTGAACAGATCATGAGAGTTCGCTCATGCAGCACAGACTCGGGTGTTACCTTTGGTGAACTTCATGTAATGGACCCTTTTTTTTGACGTCTTGGATTTCTCCTCCAAGCTGAAACCTTGTGTCTGTTCTGGGGACGGCTCTGCACACACACAGCAGAATTGAAGAATAAACTGCGATCAACATCAAATCTTGACGGTCACAGGAAATAAATGCACTGTTCATTGCACTGTCCAGCTCTGAAACTCTTAAAGCAGACAGAAATCGCATGGTATTAAAAGAGGGTTTATTAACTAAATCAGTCCAGAAGTTACGCAGGAGTGTAGTAACAGCAAACTGCCGTTTGACAGTTGAGCTTGTCCGCTGTGTCCTGTCATACAATAGCACCATCAAGTGGTATTTAAAAAGAAAAAGGAAAACTGTGTGGTAAATGTTAAACATTGTTAATCATAAAGCCTTGATTATTCATTTATTTTAACTGCCATTAAGCACTAGATTCAGACCAACCCTTAATACATTACAACAAATTAGCAAGCATGTGTTACCTTCAGTGCTGTTCTGCACATGGCAGTTGTTCAGTTCGGCAAGAAGCTGATTAAAATCGTCCTGATGAGCGATCCAGTTATCCTGCACAATCACAAGAATTATAATGATTCAGTAGTTCAAATGATTAAATAAAGTAATAGAATGAAAAGTTACAGAAGATCAGTGCAAGCTCTCACCTCGTGGTTGATTGAGGTGCCTAAACCCAAGCTGTTGTTCTTCACTTTAACCTTGATATGCTCTGTAGCACCCTGCTCACTTTTGCCAAGACCCTAAGAGTGAGTGAGTGAGTGAGTAAGTATATATATATGAGTTCATGAAAAGTACAGTACATTTTCATGGTACAGTCAGTATTGTTATTTTTGTCATAAAGTTCAGCAATATTTTACTTTGAGTGTTTTGTTTTCGTTCAGTATCAATTTTCAAAACTTAATTGGTTTATCCGCAGGTACCGCCTGACTTAGTTATCGGTAAAATCTGTCGACCTCTAAACCGTAATGCTTTCTTAAGCGTTTATTTAATAAAATTTACATTTTTTTAATAAAATGTATGTTTTATTACTTGCACTACAGCAGCTATAAACAGTCATTCCCTCACCATCCTCTGGTACAAATACTATTACAAACCATTAGCTAAGCATTAAAACCATTACCAGTCATTAATGGTATCCACTAGATATAACATGCTACGAACAGAAGGCAACAGATTATCAGTAGAGACCCACAAAGACCATTACAGTTTATTAAAACCAATGCAATTCCCAGTAGAACCATTAAAACCATTACAAATTCTATGAGAGTTTGTAACCCCCCCCCCCCCCCCCCCCCCAAGCATGGAGGATCAGAACAACGTCTCCAACATTGTAAATATATGGGCTTGCAAAATCGAAGTGCGCATGCCTAGCTAATCTAACACCCTGCCTAGCTAATCAGAACACTGACACTACAGTCAGAGCTGCTGTTATAGGAAATTAATCACCTGAATGAAAAACTCAACAGCTTAATTACCTTCCCTTTAGACCAGCCCATTCGTTCCAGCATCTTCTGGCCGAACTTGGAGTCATCACTGCTCCACGTGCTGTTCCTCGGGTCCACAGACCACTTCTGCTTTCGACGAGCTGAACAAGTCAAGAGGACAAGAAACCAGTGTCAGTTTCATCACTACGGAGTGTGATAGCACGACTTTTATTACAGTTTATTCTAAAGTCAGTTTCCATTTAATCTCCATGTCCCGCTATTAAACAATCCCTGATTCAGAAGAAGGATGTGAGGAAAGCAGAATTTGAGAGCAAAGATACCACCGGTTAGCATACATGCTAACACATTGGCAGAATATTAGAAAAAGGAAAACTCGGGGATTACATATAAGGTCACAAATGCCGCTGTACATCATACACACATTCCCTACAAATATAATTTAAAATAATAACAATACATGTACAATAAACTATGAACTCACGCTCAGCAAGCATGGACATCTCGGGGTCCTGTTACACATGGGCCGAATCCGAGAGGCTGTCTTTCGTGTGCCTGATTGGAAGTTTTTTTGTTTGTTTGTTTTGGGAAGGTTTTGCTTGTGTTTCTATATAGTATTTCTGCAATTACAGAAATATGTTTTTTAATATGTTGTTTACAAAATACGTGTTTTTGTATAATTTAGACAGGCTTATTAGAGTTTTTAAATTATTGCCAGCTTTTCAACGCTAGATGGCGGAAAAGTATCATTTTACTACATTACATGTCTCGTGTATTTCAGGGTCACAATTTAGGGTATCCGTCCATTTTCCATACCACTTATCTTGTAACTAAAGCCAAAAAGGATGCCATGCCAAGTTTTGTATCTAAATCTGGTACTACAAATATATTTTAGCTGTAACCTTGAGTCCTGTACTCATTACAGTTGGCTAGAGAGAAATGTGGAATGATAAGAGTTGTTTGCCTTGTCTCAAGAAAATCTTAATCAGTAAAGAACAAAGGGTTTATTTATGACTGTACAAATTTTAAAATATAACTGCTGAGTCCTTAAAAAAGAACAGTGTCACAAAATAACACGTACATTCCAATGTCACACAAATGATAATAGAAGTTGAGCATGCAGTAATGTTCCTTTTATATGGATACAGTTTCATCAAATAAGCATTTTGCTTTCTTTATACCCTGCAATATTACATATGAAAATGAGTTTATTGCCCACAACCCCGCCAAAACCGCTTTGTCAAATGAAGGTTAAAAGGATCTGCTGTGACATAGCGTGTGTGCTGAGAGAAATGGAAAACAACAACATAAAAATGGATTTTTGATGGCTCACTGAAACCTGCTGTTACACTTACTCTCCCACTGACTCTGAAGAATATAAAACTAAAAGGTCACCAAAATGTTACCATCAGCAGTCAGCATTTGGAGCAATTCCATTAAACGGCTGCAGTATGCTGTCTTTGCAAATTAACTGTTAAAGAGAGGTTTTGCAATCAGATACTTTACAATGCCTTTTAAGTGTCTAGAGCAAGTATTCTATATGTACAGTGGTGCTTGAATGTTTTCAAACCCCTTAGAAGTTTCTATATTTCTGCATAAATACAACCTAAAACATCAGATTTGCAAGTACTAAAAGTAGATAAAATAACCAAATTAAACAAATGAGACAAAAATATTATACTTGGTCATTTATTTATTGAGGAAAATGTTCCAATATCCAATAATCCCTTGTGTAGCAATAACTGCAGCTAAACATTTCTGTAACTGTTGATCAGTCCTGCACATCAGCTTGGAGGATTTTTTCCCCATTCCTTGGTACAGAACAGCTTCAACTCTGGCATGTTGGTGGGTTTCCTCATATGAACTGCTTGCTTCAGGTCCTTCCACAACATTTCTATTGGATTAAGCTCAGGACTTTGACTTGGCAATTCCAAAACATTAACTTCTTTAACTACATTTTATGCTTCTGTAACCATTCTTTGTTAGAATGACTCGTGTGTTTAGGGTCATTGTCTTGCTGCATGACAGATGTCCTGACCTTTTCCTTTAGAAATCGCTGGTATAATTCAGAATTCATTGTTCCATCACTGATGGCAAGTCGTCCTGTCCCATAACAGGCCCAAACCATGATACTATCACCACCATGTTTCACAGATAAGGATAAGGTTCTTATGCTGGAATGCAGTGTTTTCCTTTCTCCAAACATAATGCTTCACATTTAAACCACAAAGTTCTATTTTGGTCTCATCCATCCACAAAAATTTTTCCAGTAGTCTTCTGGCTTATCCGTGTGAGCTTTAGCAAACTGCAGAGGGGCAGCAGTGTTCTTTATGGAGTGCAGTGACTTGCTCCTGGCAACCTTGTCATGCACACCATTGTTGTTCAGTCTTCTACTGATGGTGTACTCATGAACATTAACATTAGCCAATGTGAGAGAGTCTTTAAGTTGCTTAGAAGTTACCGTGAGTGCCTTTGTGACTTCAGGGACTATTACACAGCTTGCTCTTGGAGTGATCTTTGGAGTGAAACACCTGACACTAATTTGACCTTCAAATTAACTACTAATCCAAGAGATTCACATACTTTTGGCACTCACAGCTATGTAATATTGGGATCATTTTCCTCAAGTATAATATGTTGTCTCATTAGTTTAAATAAAATCTGATTATGGTTTAGGTCATATTCATGGAGAAATATAGAAAATTCTACCTTTCAAACTTTCCAGCACCACTGTATTATGTACTACCTAAATATATTGTGTGTAGTTAAATGAGTAGGAAAATGGCCACATGCTGAAATTAAGCTTGTTTAAACTTATCTAAAAGAATATCTTTATATGACGGTGGAGGATGGTTTACTTGGGGTTCCCATAGCACAGGTTAACATGTATAAAACAAACAGCTGCACCACAGAGTGTTTTGGCATTTCCCACACAGACTAATCATGGGTCTGAGCCAGTGAGCTCTATGCACACCCAGCTTCTGTGTAATAGGCCTGCTGTAGTTTCTGCCTCTCCTATTGGGCAAACAGTGGGTGTGTGCAGCTTGCATAACACTTCATGCCAAACCAGGAAGCTTTTGGGAAATATAATAGCTCCATCCAACCATTACTCCTGCCCTTATCACAAGACTGTTTTGACTCTACTGTTTTGACTCTACAAAGCAGGTCTATGAAAATCAGTTGATTAGATTAGAAGGGTAGGTATGTCAATCATGTTATGGCATAAAAAAAGTAATAAACCATGCACAGAAAGACATCTAATGACAAGCTTTCCACACAAAACAGAAAAAGCATCCGGTATAAATATGCAAGCAACATTTTGGTCTATGCATTGATGTGAGTGTTTCCCTCTCACATATGTTGGTCAAATACAGTTCTGTAATGGTTTTACACCATTACAGAATTGAATAGAGTATATGAAGAATGATAATTTGTATGGGAAGTCACATCTATGATGCTGTCTGGCATGATTTAAAATAAATCTTAAAAATAGACACATTAGTTCCTTAGGAGTGAGCTCTAAATTCACTCTAGGGTTAAGGACAGAGGGTTAACAGTCTTCCACAATACACACTTGCATTCAAAAACTGATCATCAAAAAGCTTACAAATGAAAAGAATTGAAATGGTAATCAAACCACCAACCCTATGATTCATGGTCAACTTGCTCTACCACCTGCGCCACAGCCGCCCTGTTGGTATGTTGGTGTGTGTTGCGTGGAGTTTGCGTTCTCTCCGTGCTTTGGGGGTTGCCTCCCGGTTTCGTCTCCCAGTCCAAAGACATGCGTTGTAGTCTGATTGCCATTTCTAAATTGTCTGTAGTGTGTAAATGTGTGTGTGAATGTGTGTGATTGTGCCCTGTGATGAGTTGGCACCCCGTCTAGGGTATCCCCCACCTTGTGCCCCGAGTTCCTTGGGATAGGCCCCTAGTCGTCCCCGCGACCCTGTGTCGGTTAAGCAGTTTAGAAAATGAATGGATGGATGTAACATTATGTAACAGAAGGGGGAAAAGCTGCATTTTGTTTATTTTCATCTTTTTGCATTTCTGCCTGCTTGCCCATCTAACTAGAGTGTTTCCATTCAAATAATATACACCACAGGCAATATTTTATTAAAGAATTTCCAATTTAAGAAAGCTGTTAATCACTATAGCATTTGAAATGTTAAAATTTGATCATGTCTCCCAAAAATGACAACTTTTAAATACGGTTAAATACGTTAATACGGATAAAGCTTATTGTTATATAGAACAGAGGCATGATAAATACTACAATATAAAAACAATAAATTCATATTATTACTGTTTACATATTAATGTATACTTTTTGTGCTTGGAAAAAAAAAATCATGCTCAGCATTTCTAACATGTCTTGGGTAAATGAATCCAAATCACACAGCCCTCATGTAACACTCGACACAAACAAGACTGCCTTTAATTATTGCAGTCATGTGTCACACTGCACTTGGACGGGATTATTTAAGACTATTTGCCTGCCTTATCTCGCTCATGTTACACATGCTGCAGACGTTCTCCGGATCCTGTGGACCCAGGGATCTCTGGATCCCTGAGTGCAAGGAATAACTACCGTGTTCTCACATATCCAATAACTCAGAAGCCATCAGCGACTAAACACGAATGATGTTGCTGTTTGAAACATATAGTACTTTACTGGGACCACCAATATCTTGTACATAAAACATGCAGCCTGCTATGTAAGACAAATTTCATTTGGTAGGTTTGTAGCACATGTGTGAAACCACAACCGAAATGTAACCTGGAAGCCAGTGTTTGTTTTGGATATCACGATGGGGGAAAGGATTTAAGTCTATATACACACTATAGATAAGAACATTATGCAACCTAGCAGTCATTTGAACAGGTGCAGTGCAAATGAAAGCACAATCATACAGTTAGTCTTTGCTCTTGGGAACAATAACATCACACCTATTTAAACAATTTCATATCCTGCTTGATATGAAAAAAGCATGTGCTGTTATCGGCTGTCTAATCCTTACATAACGTTAGCTCTTTACAAAAAAAAATGACAATTTATGCAAAACATGTCCAACAATGGGTCGTCAACATCTTTATGTGCCATTCTGAAAGTTAAATTGAATGAATTCAGGCTCGATGTGAGATTTTAAGTTTGTTAGTATTAAAATAACACATACTATTAAACTAAATTAGAAAATAAATTTGACCACCTGTTTTTTGCGGTGTGTGTTTTCCCTTTTTAATTAAAAAAAGACATGGAGTCGTAAAATGTCTTTATTATTGCTGTTGTTGCAATCAAAGTGTGGTTTGTGAATCTTAACACAAAAGCTCTAGCACAAATTTCCCAGAAGTATTGAGATTGCATACAGAAGCTTTATTGTGCTTCTTGAAACACCTCTTTTTAAAAAAAAATAAAAATAATAATAATCTAGAAGCACCTCAGGAGACTGTCACTCATCAGGGAATTCACAGCAGTTGCTGAAAGTTGCCTATTTGCGGAGTCAAGACATAACCAACTCATTCAAGCATAATCGGGGGAAAAGGCTTTGATCACACATTTTATGATCACAAAATTGTGTTGCCAAGTAAAGAGGTTACCCTAACATTTTTAAGTACAAAAAGGTATGATTAATATGGCGAGCTCATATGGAAAACAAAAGATAAGCACTTATATGGAAAACAATGTCCATGTAGTTAAAAAAAAAAAGAAAGAAAGAAAGAGATACAAATGCATTACATTAAGTAGCTATTGGTGCAAGAGATCGAAGACAAATAAGCTCATTGCTTGTCAGCAAACACTAAATAAATAGATAAATACTACAGAAGAGGTGGAGAAAAAAAAAGAAAAGAAAATGCTAGTATTACTCCTGCTGGCCCCTGCTTCCATTTTACATTCACACACACACACACACACACACACACACATATATACAATTCTTATGGTAGCTCAGTGGTTAGGGCATTGGACAATTGATGGTAAGGTCATGAGTTCAAACTCAAGCACTGCCAAATTGCCCCTGCTGGGCCCTTGATAAAGACTGCTCAGTTGTATAAAAAGAGATGAATGTAACGTCCTTTTACTTACGTACGTCACTCTGGACAACACAGTCTTCCAAATTCTGTTAATGTAAATGCTTAGGCTTGTAGCCATAACTTGTACATGCATGTCGAACAGGCTGGACATAGCGATTTTATTGTGATGGGGAAACTTACGGAAAAATAATTAAACAATATACAGTAATTACCTTATTTGTAATTTGTTTAAGTGATTCATGTATTTCAGTGGTAAATCATATAGTTAAGCTAACATTTCGTAGCAGTCATCATCACTAACTTGTTTTTAACACTTGTTTTTCATTTCACAAAGCAGATTAACATGTTAAGTTGATATTACTGATATAGTCCACAAGTCCATTACGAGTTAGAACAGTTAGGAATAAGATGATGCTTCAATTATTCCAATAATGTTATCTGAATTAATAAAACACACTTAGCTAGATTTTGCCTAGCTATGTTAGCTGATTCTGGTATTAAAATGTACCGCATCTGACAATTTTTTTTTTTTAATCTATCCATTTGTTATTTTTTTAATGCAGGGTTAACAATTAGTTTGCAGGATGTTATTTGTTCAGGTTGGCCATAAGTGAAAGTTTCATGCGTTCGTGTTTAACTCACAGTAGGCATTTCTCAGTTAAAAGCATGCTAACACACGGTTGTGTTCAGACCGATCATTTAAGCAATGCAGCAAGACAACATTTTGCTCTATTACCGCATGGAAATTTCCACTCGAAACCAGTCCTTAACCCTGCCACTGAACATTATTCGTTTTCATTTCCTTTACCATTTATAAAAGATTTTTAGGGGGTGGGGGTGGGCACTTGGTAACTGTTCTTGGCATACAAGAATTGACATTCACCGTTAATTTGAGTGAAAAATCTCTTATCCAGTTTCTTCCAAATAATCCAGGCACAGAAGAGACAGAGAGCAAATAATTATTTACAGACCAGGGATCTCTGTTCTCCGAGTCTATCAGTCTTTATATGTATATAATATGTATGTACAAGCTCCTATTTCTTGGACTTGATTCAGCTGACTTGGGCAACCTGGGACTCTGAACCAATGAAGTTGAGCATTGTCTGAACCAACTCCGGCAGGTCGTAGTCATGTTTCCACCTCCAGTCATTGCGTGCGTTAGAGTCATCGAAGTTCATGGGCCAACTGTCAGCTATACAGGGAAAAAAATAAATAAATAAATCACACATCAAGAAGATTAATAGATCTAGATCTCTCATATGACAAACATAATGGTAAAAAAATAAAATAAAATAAATAAATAAATAAATAAATAAATAAATAAACAAACAAACAAACAAACAAACAAACTCAATTCAGGTTTCACACTTGAATGAAACACTGTATAAATTACAGGTATGTTGGCCAGCTTGACTCGTACCTATTGCCTGTCTTACAGGATCGATTTTGTACGTGATTTGCAGGTCAGGCAGCTGTTTCTGGACCTCCTGCGCCAGTTCATCAGGAGTGAAGCTCATGGCGTTGATGTTGTAAGTGCGCATGGACAGCGTCTCAGCTGGGGCTTCCATGACCTCGAGCGTAGCCCGCAAACAGTCGTCAATGTACATCATAGGAAGCCGCGTGTCTGGCTTCAAGTTGCACTCAAACTTGCCGGTCTTGACAGCATCATGGAATATCTGCACAGCGTAATCTGAAGATCAAAGACAGACCAAGACTTAGAATGATGCACCATTTTCCATCATAATACATTCTTAGCCATTTGTACAATGGCATTCCCATCCTTGATAATCATAGCAGCAAATTTGAGGATGCACATGTAAGGTATAGGCTAAATGCTTGGGCTGATATTTTATCAGCACAGCTAAAAATACTTGCAGGGAGTAGCATTGTGTGAGACATACATCACAAGCCATAAGCATTAGCCTAAAGTACACATATAGCACAAATGTGAGTACGGGTGTAAACATCAGATCTTCATTTGATATGATTTCAAATTTAACTGATGAAGCAACAAGTTGATATTTGACAACACTGGATCTGCTATGATACAATACAATACGATTCAATCTCGTGGTTCCAATCAATGTGTGATCAACTTTGTTCAGAGTAGGACTACAGTTCATTTGTAGAGGACTATTTATTTTAAAGTATTGGAATCACAGCCAAATCATATTGTACATTAGCCTAATAAAGTATTTACACATTAGTTTAAAAATCTTTTTTTTTTTTAACACATCATCTGTTTGTCTTTTTTCGTAATATGTGATTTATTATTGTTGCATTGATTAATTTCAGTTGTTGCCTTTTAAATGGATGCATATCGTCAGATCATTACACTTCTAGTTGCGACTGAGGCTACTGTACCTGTCGTGCCTCCGCCTGGCTGGGAATCTGCAGAGATTATACCAGGGTACCGCAGACAGCGGAAGTCAAGACCATACCGGTGATGGTAATACTATGGATGAAAGAAAGAATGGTTGAGAAGGAATTAAGGTTGACTGACCGATATTCTGAGCTATCGTGACGAGGTGAATATAGAATGCATGCATGTATGCATTACCTCGCCCATTAGCTCAGCATGGACCTTGGAAACACCATATATGGTACGAGGTCGCTGCACACAAAGATCAGGAGTCGGGTTACGTGGGGAAGTTGGGCCAAAGGCACCAATCGTGCTAGGAACAAACAGTCGAAGCCCATGCTCAGCAGCAATGTCCAAGATGTTGTGAAGACCTGAGAACATAGACAATTGCACATGTTTAGCAAGAAAAATTTAAACTTACATTTAATAAATAAAAATAAAAAAATGAACATTTATGTAAAATAACAATTTTAAGCTTCTTATTATACTGAATGATAGAAATGATAAGTGATTATTATAAGTGAAAAACCCAGACATACCAGTTATGTTGACAGCCCGGGCCAGGGCTACATTAGCTTCCCCAACAGCACTGAGAAGAGCACTGTAATGCACCACCCAGGTGATCCGGTTGTTGACAACAATCTCTCTCAAGTTTTTATAGTCCAAAATGTCCGAGTAGATAAAGGGGCCTGTAAAGAGGTCAAGAAATATGCCACTTCCATAATCAGAACTCATGTCTTCTTGTTTTATGCTGAGCAGTCAGATGACTTATATAATACAGATGCCAGTGTAGCAAACTATCCAAGTTGCCTTTCTGGCAAAACACACAACTCTTAGAAGTACAAAGGCATGAGTTAGACTGGTAAGCCACAGGCAGTTTTTTTAAATAAACAGCTATAAACATAAGTACCTGTAGTGCAGGTGTATAATTGCTATTAAAATGTTCCACGCAAACTGCTTTCTACGTTTTGAATAAGACAAATGTGACCTAGAATACATTAAAAATAAACTGTATTTTCAACAGTCATACTATCAGGAATTGTTGCAAAGGCTGCTTTGTTTATACTGGTAACCATAGAAAGGCAGTGAAAGACCTGCTCTCGGAGCTTTGAGACTCTAGCAGACTACAGTTACATGAGAGAAAGAAACCAAAGACAGCACTTACCACTGTGAAACACATGGGTGGGAGGCTTCCTGATATCTGAAAGGATCACATTGTTTTTTCCAAACCTTTTCCTGTTAATCAAAGCCAAGCTTCAGGTTAATTTTCCCAGAGAACCCAAAACTGAGAACAATTTTATATTGACCTGGACAATTATACACTTGTTACTCACAAACCCAGCATGCACATCCATCCTTACCTTAACAATTTGGCAAGCCCAACACCTAGTTGCCCGAGGCCACCTACAAGGGAATGAAAAAGCAGAACAATCAATCAGGAATATCAGGAAAGTTGTAAAGGCCACTAGTTGTGCAAGCTGATATCCAATAACCAACAGAACGGTTGAGCATGATTCATGAAATTTGGCAATGGCAAATATACTGAGTGTTAGTCATACCTGTAATAAGGACCTTTGGGTGATCTGTTTCAGAAAAGGACACAGAGTGAAAGCTGGCATCTGATGCATTCGTCACTTGACGGGGGGAGAAACTGACATGACGCACAGCCACTGCTGAAACCTGGCAGCCACATCCAGGGGTCAGAAGGGCTTTCTTTGCCACCTTAGTCAAAGCACGGACTACTGGCATCTTCAGTTAACTATGAATAAAAACGTTTTTTAAAAAAAGAAAAAAAGTAGTTATTGGGAGCCATGTTAAGTAAAGGACCACATACAACTAGCTATACATTATTAGTACAGCAAATTATGAAACATTTATTTATAATTTTATATACACAATTCTAGAGAATAAGGTAAGCAGTTATCACCAAACTACTTTAAGAAAAGGTAGTCTTGCTAAACAATTTTATTTTTATTCAGTCTGGTCTGTCTAGCTGCCAAATCACATCGGGTAGTCCATCTTTATCAACTGGTTATTTTCTAGCTTCCTTATAACTTGAAAAGAAAGTCTTGAGATTTTCTAATTACTTTATTTATTTTGTTGTGTTATTTTCTTTCAAATAGCGTGACTAAAAATATCAAGCTATTGTTTTTAAATAGTGGCTTCCGTTCTACTAGGTATTACAAGCTGGCACAATTACAAAATGGCTACCCGCTTGACCAGCTCTGGCAGTGCTGGTTGACCCGTTGACCAGTTTTGCGAGCGTGTATCAGGTCAAACAGAGCTGCATTTTTCAACAGGTCTTATAAAAGATAGAAACTGCTGATAGACTCTGACACAGAGAAAACCGACGCCGTATACCGAAAGCTTATCGCGTCTGTTTGGCAGTTGAAGGCTGAGAGGTGGGGTGGCCAAGTATCTATACTGCCCTACCTTCGCGAGCGACCAATCATCGCGCAAGACAGACGTCATTAGGCAGCGCAAGTGACGTCAAGTGTCCGACTCTGGTCACGTGAGGCAACTACGCTGCTTAGCGATGCTGCAGTTTAAATGGAGACATGCGAGTGGAAACGAATTCTGTGCGATTATTGCAAAGATGTACATTAAAATGACAGCACCTTGAGTCTTAAACAGAGACGTGAGTTACATCTCTATAAAGAGTACTAAAGACTCAAATAATGCGAGCAGCGACACACGGTGTTACGATTCTAATGTACATGCAGTGTTAGTAGTGTTGGAGCATTCAAGTGGGATTCAGGAAATAAATAAATAACTCGATTAGAAACCCGCACATAGATTCAAGTCGGTGCTAGGTTCACAGGGCGTCATCTTCATCCCAAGCACTCAAAGTTAGCCATACACTATTTTATCCTACAGCAAGGCCACAGTTTCACTTGCTTCTCTTCCTGAATAGGCGCGCGCACAGACACAGAGAGGGAGAGAGACCAACCCCTCCCTCCTTAGCACACCGCCACATGACTTTTTTCGAAATGATTCAAAAATAGATTCGTTCATTTTGCTGAACGAGATACAATGATCCGAACTACCCATCATTAGAAACCACTGCGCTGTGGCACGCGATGCGTTTGCTAAGCGAACCCAATGTTGTTCGTAGCCATGGCTACTAAAAAATATGAACAGTAAAGCTGAAGCTGAAATAAGACAGGCATTCAAATAGAAATGATGTTAATGAGATTCCACAGCTATCTGCAGGCATTTCAAACAATTCATTCACATGTAGTATTTCCTAATCATGTTAAACCTTATATAACTCATTTAAAAACAGCAGATTTCTACAAATAGTATTTTGCTTACCAATAAGCTAGTTTTAAATGATAAAGAGTGTCAGATGCTTTCCTCACGCTGCTCCTTTAACTGGACTTCTCCGTACTGACTTATCTCTTCCGACAGTTGCATCAGCTAGCGAGAGGAGGTTATATATCAGCAGCCAGCTGGGTTTAAGCGAAGCCGGTTCTCGCTCTGATTGGTCGCACAGCGAAGGCGCGGTCTTTACTCCTGGCCACACCTACTTGACGTCACTGAAATGTAAGCGCGCGTGTCTGCTGTCGGGCCCAGCAAGCAACGTGGTGCCACATGTTGACTCTCATGCGTTCTGCCATTAAACACATGACTATGAGTCTGTCTGCTGAAGTGGACGAAAGGAAAGAAAATGCAAAGACAATTCAAACCCAGAAGAATCAAATGCTTCTTAAATCGAACATGCGTCATCTTATGTGTCCTTGGATTTAGTGCAGGATAACCATATTTAAACTGTTGAGCATAGTTTTACATACTGAAAAGTACCACCACCACCACCACCCTAAAAAAAGGAAAGAAAGAATGAAAGAAACGAAAGAGGGGTTTCATTTATGAAAGGGAAATTCTTTGGTAAAAATGTGACATTTTTGTATCCTCCCATTCTTAACCTATCAAAGTTATTCTAAAAATCTGAGCAAAAAAAAAAAGAAACATTATTTGGTTAACACATAACTAGGGCTGTGTAGTAGTGGTAAAAAAAAAAAAAAAGTCACCTTCACTGTCTTACAGTTATTCAAATTATTAAAGAATTATTCAACCCCCATTTAAAATCAGGTTTATTGTAAAAATTTACAGACTTTCAGCTGTTTGCAATGAACAAATCAAACAAAAGCAACGAATGCTTCAAGTGCTTTCACCAAATTCAACTGGAAATGCAAGTTATAATGATTCCTCCAGTTTCAAAATTATTCAACCCCCACAATAGAAAACCCTTACAACAGCATAAATATGCTAAACAGGTGTTGTCTCAAGCACACCTGATGCAACTAATCAAGGGCTTCATTAGCTGCACCAGGTGTGCTTGAGCTGGAACACACAAAATACCTGAACTGGATAGGGGCAGAAAATGTATTAAATAACTGGACAAGGCATATAAATGAAGCTATCAATGGCTGCAACCAGATTTCTGAGAAGGCACGTTGTAAAAAACACTTGAGTGACTGCAAAAGACCTGCAGCAAGAAGCACTGAGGTTTCAGGGAGTACAGTACAGTACTTACTAAACGCAGAAGGTTTCCATGCCAGAACTCCAAGACATACATTACTACTGACCCAAAAGCACGAGAACAGTCAGCTCAAAACCATATAAATAAGCCACAGAAGTTTTGGGATTCTGTTCTGTGGCGCAATTAAATAAAATTGGAACTTTTCGGCATGACGGATCAGCAGTATGTCTGGAGGAAGAAGAATGAAGAAAGAACACTCTATCCACTGTCAAGCATGGTGGTGGCTCGGTGATGCTCTGGGGCTGCTTTGCATCCTCTGGCACTGGAAACCTGCAGCATGGGGGAAGGCAAGATG
Source organism: Ictalurus punctatus (assembly GCF_001660625.3). Classification (NCBI taxonomy): domain Eukaryota; kingdom Metazoa; phylum Chordata; class Actinopteri; order Siluriformes; family Ictaluridae; genus Ictalurus; species Ictalurus punctatus. The sequence goes on from NC_030440.2 coordinate 8,098,854, forward strand.
GATTCATTGAAGTATCATAACAGCAAAAAGGTGCTCTACAAAGTACTAAAGATGCTTGCCCTGAAGGGGTTGAATAATTTTGAAACTGGAGGTGTCATTATAAGTTGCATTTTTGGTTGAAATTGGGGAAAGACCTTGAAGCATTTGTTGTGTTGAACTATTTCAATTGCTTTTGTTTGATTTGTTCATTGCAAACAGCTGAAAGTCTGTCAATTTTTACAATAAACGTGATTTGCAGTGGGGGTTGAATCATTTTGATTGCAACTGTATGTATGTGTCATGAATCTCAAGAAGCATAAGAATAAAAGCAAAAGAAAATGAAGAAAGTGGCCTATTTTTAGTACACCTGCTATTGTACACATAGACCCCAAACAGACAACACAAAGACCTACATTTTGTGTTCTGGTTCTTTCACCTGATATGATCTAATCATGTGTGGTCAGAAGCTTTTATCCCAGTGAAGTGGGGAGAGCTAACCTCATTGTAACTGGACAGTTGAAGATTAAAAAAAGACCAGGCGAAGTTTCTTCCAATTTTCAGCTGTCCAGTTTAGGTGACTCTGTGCCCTCAGATCCCTGTTCTTGGTTGATGGATTATTCTGCTATTGTAGTCCATCTGCCTCAAGGTTTGACGTCATCTCATTCTGAGATGGTTTTCTGCACACTATGGTTGTAAAGTGTGGATATTTGAGTTACTGTAGCCTTCCTTTCAGCTCAAAACAGTCAAGGTCTTTCTCCTTTGATTGACCTGTCTTATCAAAAAGGTGTTTCTGCCCACAGAACTACCAAACACTGGAGATTTCCCCTAACACTATTCTATGTAAACTCCTAGACTGTTGTGCATGAAAATCTCAGCGTAACTGAGATCACATTCTGATGTTTGATGTGAATATTAGGTGACACTCCTGCCTTGTATCTGCTTGATTTTACGTGTTGCTGCCATATGACTGGCTGATTGGATAATTGTATCAATGAGAAGGTGTGCAAATGTTCCTAATAAAGTGGCCAGTTAGTGATATACACTAAGCAAATCTCTAAGAGAGTTCACTGGCCACTGATTGATTTAAACACTATAATGCGTATATGAATCAAATGATTTTGTATATTAATGGCTTCTTAATGTACAGTAAACAGGGTTATTTAGGGAAGAAACACAATTTTAAAGTGTTGCAAAACACAGAATTGCAAGAATAAGCCAACAAAACTTTCCAAAAACAAACTGTTAAATGACTCACTCCACCATATTTCACACAGGAAGCATGGTCTGAGGGCATACTATTGATTACTGCTTGAAGTCAAGTGGTAGTTTTTTCAACCTGCTCATATTAAAAAGGCTACGTGACGGCTCAAATTCCAAAAAAGAAATAGAAAAGAATGAAGATGTAGTCAGAACAGCCAAGGTGAACGCGTGCCAGTGAGAAAGTGGAGACCGCCTCAAGAACAATGAGGTACGTGAGCACGCACACTGCTCAAATGGTTCCTCGCACTGCGCACTCCCCTCCCCCAAAGGAAAAACTAACAGCCAGTTCTAAACTGAGCACTTCTTCCTCCTTCTGGCCTTACTGTACTGTTACTGTAGCCTTCCTGCCAGCTCAGAACAGTCCAGCCATTCTCCTCTGACCTGACATCAGCAAGGCATTTCTGCACAGAACCGCTGCTCACTGGATGTTGTGTGTGTGTGTATTTTTGCACCATTCTACATAAGTAAGATCAGTAGTTCAGAGCTCTGTAGTTTTGTGAAATATTCAAACCAGCCTACCTGACACCACCAACAGTCAAAGTCACTGAAATCACATTTTCACCCCATTCTGATGTTTGAAATAAACTCCTCAAGTGAAGCTCCTCACCTGTATCTGCATGATTTTATGCCTTGTGCTGCTGCCATATATTTGGCCATGGGGGTGTGTGTGTATGCAGTGGATATAAACATTCTACACATCCCTGTTAAAATGGCAGGTATTTGTGAAGTAAAAAATATAACCAGATCTTTTTCCACATTTTATGTGATATAGCAAAACATTCAATTTAAATGAAAAACAGATGCAAATATTTTAGGGATGAAAAAGAAAAAAAAAAAAGAGACAATAACCTGCTTGCTCAAGTATGCACACCACTTAACTAATACTTTGTTAAAGCACATTTTTCTTGTAATACAGCACTAAGGCTTTTTGGGTAAGAGTTGGCTGACTTAGCACGTCTTGATTCGGGAGTTTTATTTCACTCTTCCGTGCAAAAACGCTCCAGATCGATCACATTTCTAGAGGATCTCCTGTGCACAGCTCTCTTCAAGTCATTCCCCATATTTTTGATAGGATTTAGATCTGGACTCTGGACCATTCCAAAATGTCATTCTTCTTCTTCTGAAGCCATTCCTTTGTTGACTTGGATTTGTGCTTTGGGTCATTATTATGCTGGAAGGTACATTCTTTTCTTCATTTTCAGCTGTTTAACAGAGGCCTATAAGTTTTGTGCCAAAATAGATTGGGATTTGGAGCTATTAATGTTTCCGTCTATCCTGACTACAGCCCCAGTCCCAGATGAAAATAAGCAGCCCCACAGAATGATGCTGCCACCACCATGCTACACTGTGGGTATGATGATAAGCTCTCTTGTTTTTGCAACAAACAGATCGTTCAGAATTATACCCCAAAAGTTCTACCTTGGTCTCATCAGATGATGACCCAGTTTGCCACATAATTTGGGGTAATATAGGCTGACTACATGAGAAAAGCCTTCCATCTAGCTACCCTACCCCATAGTCCAGACATGTGAAGAATAGAAGGGATGGCCGTCACATGCAGGGAGTGCCCTGTACTTGCCAGAAATTCCTGCAGCTCCTTTAATGTTAGTGTAAATCTCTTGTGAAGCCTCCCGGATAAACTTTCATCTTGTTTTTTCAGATTTTCAGACAGAGACATCCTGTTCTTGTTAATGTTACATGGTCCTTTTGTGCACTTGTTGATGATGAGGGGGGAAAAACAACAAAGAACCTTATTAAAAAGTGTTCGGCCACGTCCAGAACAGCTTCAGTGAGTGTTGAACAAGTCTCTGAAACTGTACTGGAGGGATGAGCATTATTCTTCTAAGAGACATTTCCTCAGTTGGTGTTTTGATGATGGTGATAGAAAGCAAAGTCTAACACAGTTTAAAATCTCCCATAGGTGTACAGTTGCATTACATATGCATATATAACATATGTCTTTCATATTCATCAGTGGATGGACATCAGCATAGAAATGTCTCATCATACAGGTAAATGTGATCAAACAGAATAACTTTGTTTTTCTCCCTTTGCCTTCTATCTGTATATATAGATCTTACAACATGTTCGGTGTTAATTAACATTGTTTCCCCATTTTACATAAGGTCCTTGGGAAATATCTCACTGCACATGTAATACCGTTTTCTAACTTTATTAAGGGTTTGTTTAATTGTGTTTTGTATGAAACCACCTACAGAACATTTGAATGCCCAAAGAATAGAACATAAATCTAGTTATTGTACATCAACATGTGACATGAATCAATCACTGAAATACAACCAGTGAAATCACTGTCTCAGTAAAGCATTGCACTGAAGAAACATTCATAAAAAATAAAACAAAATAAAATAAAGTTACATCTGACCAAAAAAAGAGCATGGAGCATGTTTTGGGTAAACGGTGAACAGGTATAGTGCAATACAAATTATTTGGTTAACATGCCAGTCCAAAAACCTGTCTCCACAAGCTGTTGCCACTGACAACGTTACCACCTAAAACTACAATGATTTACAAAAAGGCCTTGTGTTCATGATGAATCCCATAAGACATATGATGATAATCTGGCTACAGAACACCAGAGGAGTTACTAAACTACAGACAAATAAACATGTAATGAAATGTATATTGTCCCGACAGTGTTCTGCACCCTATGACCTCAGCAGTCTGAGTAAATTTAAACACATGTGAATCCACACCAGAGGATATAATAAGGAAGGCAGAGGACTAAGTGTCAAGAGAAGCTGGGTTTTTTTGTGTTTTTTTTTTAAGGCCAGATGAATGTCTGGGATGAGTCTGCGCTCAGCCTTCACAATAGCATTACAGTGTAGTTTTCATTCCACATTCTGCCCTGAAGCCAGACAAGATGGTGAAAGTTTTCAACCCAGATTACACTCGTGTGGCTGTGGATCGGATCAGATTGGCACACGATGCTGGGACCAAATGCTAAGCAAAATGGCCTTACTGTAAAAATGATGTCTCCACCACATAGGTGGTGATGACGGAAATGTCTAAAATAGCTTAGTATTTTGTAGTAAGTGTATGGTTTTAACCCATTATCTGTAATCGAATGCAAGAGAGGGATTATTGACCACCACTACATTAAATATGTGTCTAATGTGCAACATTACAGCAGACACAAGGTACTAGCACTTGAGTATGATTTTTAGTGCAACAGCATTACCAGACATACCATTGCAAGAGCAGGGTATGTCTTTATGTTTATTTTTCTTCGATATTTCTTTTATTTTAAGGAGGATTTCTAAGTAGAATAACAGTGAAGCATTGAACATTAACTGAAAACAAACACACAGGAAGCCTGAATGGATACACGACACATTTTGTTTTCAGTGGTGCTCTGCTTAAATCCTGGTTACCGTTACACCACGATTAAGCTTTGAACCAAAGTGTGCAAAAAACACAGGCTTTTTACTGTACAGATCCGAAATATCACTTCCCTTATAAAATCATTTTCTTTATACTGGCAAATTATACACTACTGTTCTACAACAAAAGATTTCAGAGCAAATTGTTTTTGGGCAAACATCGACCATCACATCAAGCACTGACCATCATTATTCAGGAAAAAAAAAAAAAAATAAAAAATAAAAAAATAACAGCACAATTTGGTATAGGGGCTACACCCAACCACCTTCATGTCTATTAACTTGCCTCTTGTCTCGATAACTTTCATTTAGTGTATGAAAGTTGCTAGCTTTATATATATATATATATATATATATATATATATATATATATATATACACACATACACACACACACACACACACACACACTATGTTATCATAGCTTTTCTTCGTGAGTGTTTAAGCACCTGATGTGGCAACTAGCAGTGAGAAAAAAAAACTATGACTACACATAGACGAAGTACTTTAAGACAATATGACTGACTGAGCAGACGTGATGTGTGTGAATGTGTGCACGTGTGTACATACATGCATGGGTCAGAATAAATTTCAGTAGTGCTCAATAGGCTCTGAAAGGCTCTGTTCAGATTTCTCAGGTCAAGATGCATTTCTATGGACTCTGAAGAGGGCCGTCCTCTGTCTCTAGTTGAGCTAGCTGTCTCCTGAGGCTGTTCACTTTATTCTGTAGCTCCTTATTGTATTCAATAATATGGACCATCTCCTCATATGCCTCGTCCAGACACTTGGTTGAGCGATTAAAGCGAAGGAACACACCTTTAATAGAGTAAACAAAATAAACAGATCAGCATATCTGATATTAAGAGTACTTTAAATAAATTTTAAAGGTGATGGGATTACATGATGCTAAAGCAGCAAAGCTGAAGCAAGCTAAATGCATGGAAAGAGTGGCTACATGCCATGCTGGTTGGATCATATATCAAAATGTCCGAGATGCTTGCACGTCAGCAGTCTCGTGATGCTAATACAGTTTTGACACCCTTCTTACACCATGTACAGATAGCCATGAGTCATATTGCATATATTGCAAAATTAGTCATGCGTTTCTTTGAAATACTACACGTTTCCAGCAAATCCGTGAGGACACTGAGTCACAGCACAAAGTACAGGTGCTCATACACTTTAAAACATTTCAAAAACATATTCAATGGTTGTATTGGATACAAACTGCCCTGTGTCTCTGACTGCTATTTAGAGAGGTGTTTAGAGAGCCTCCTCATGTGCCGAGTATGTTCAGGAACCCTTGAATTCAGTGACCACGAAAGACATTTGTCAGAGAAAGGAACAGGACACGAAAGCCCAGTTTTAACATACATGATCACATTTCAGCATGAATAAAAGCCTTAATTAATCTAATTTCTTGCGAATGAATGGATCAGTTAGTCCACAATTTTCAAGTTTCATTTTCAATTCAAAATTTCACTTTGTATACGTTGCAGATGATTTTTAAGAAGAGTGTGTATCGAAAGGAATGCCACTGTTGTTTCTTTGGACCTTATAAAATTTGTGTGTGCACTTAGTCTGCAACTTTTATTATGTTAATCATACAAATACGTTTATCATAACATTAACGGGTTTTTAATAACCTCTCCTTTTTAAAACTAGAGTATGCCCCATTATACAGTATACTCTGGGCTTTAAAGCATGTGGTACCATTATTTTAAGAACCAGTTCTAGCCAGCACTACTGCAGCCCCAATCTTGTTGCCATTTGAACAACCTAATGTAACCCTGCTTTGAACCGGTGCCATTATATTCAGAAGAAAAAAACGTCCAATAAGGATTATATTAAGCCACCTTGCTGGTTTATATTCTCAGAAACCTGCCAAGCTAAAATACAAAGAAATCTTGAAACATTAACTGGAATTATACCAGGTAATATTGAACAATTGAACTGGCTCTTGTCAGTCATTTTTTTTCCTTCAAGATATACTTAAGTAGGTGGAATCGACATTAGAATTTTTTTTTTTTTTCACTCCGTAAGCTCACCAGGCCATTCCCACCCATATTCATGAAGTTACAGTGGCTGACTAATAGAAGGCTTATCCAAACACTTACAAGCATTCAATTTTCCAAATGCCACTTAATACACATGTTCTGAAACCACCAGTTCAACCTTCATCATATTTTAAAAGTTATTTTACCTGGAAGAAATAAAATTGAAAAAAAAAAGAAAAACAACAACAACAAACTATTGCACATTTAAGGTTTGCAGCTACTAATTTACATACCGAACATATGAAAGCATTGTCAATGTCAATGTAGAGAACTGAAGCTCAGCTTCAGCATTTAAACTGTGTAGCAGATTTGGTGACATCAAATCAAATTTACTTTAAAAAAACAAACAAACAAACAAAAAAAACAAGTGAAATAATGTCACGTTTTGCTTTTCAGCATGAAATGGTTTCCACGTGTAACTAATAAAACGCAACGCAGCTTTAATGCTAGGTTTACTGTTTTACGCATTGTTTTCACAAGTGTGCTTGAGTTTTCTATATACGCAGCAGCGTGAGTGGATCATATTCCCTTGACACAACTTCAGGATTTAATTCTTAGAAAGCAATCCCCTGCTGATTTGTTCTTCATTATTGAGTAATGTAAAAGTGACGCAGTGAAGGCTTTCCTTATTAGTGCGCTATGTTTTCTGCACGACGCTAATGAAAATTAATAGTTTGCGTATTGTGTTTCATGTTTTTTCACGGGTGCGGTTACTTTTTCCTCTGGAACAGAATCTTTCCTGTATTAAACTGCACAAAAGAAATCAGTCACACAGCATAAATACACTGCTGCCCTCTAATGGTTATACAAGAGAACACTATACATCATATACACTCAGACATTTTATTAGTAACATGACACTAATACTGGGTAGGGCCTCCTTTTGCTCTCAAAACAGCACCATTCTGAGTAATCTCTAGAGACTACTGTGTGTGAAAAGCCCAGGAGACCAGCAGTGGCAGAAATACTCAGACAAGCCCGTCTGGCACCAACAATCATGCCACAGTCAAAATCACTGAGATCAGGGCCCCCCATTCTGATGACGTGAACATTACCCGTAGCTGGTGGCCCGTATCTCCGGTGTTCCTAATAAAATGTTCCGTGAGTGTACATACAATACTGTTATTAAGCTTTAGGTATTAAAAGCAGGTACTGACCTCCTGTGATATCTTAAGAATATAGATGGCAAACCACTAGCTTTAGCAAGGAGGAGGTATGGTTGAGAAGGAAGGAAATGTTATTAATGGTAAAGTTAAAACTATCAGTGCTATAGAGAAGTCTAATACATCCAGGTGTGCGTGTAGAAGGAGCAAGAAAGGAAACCAAACAGAAATAAGATGAGAGAGAAGAAAACAGACATAAAAGAAAACCATAAGGAAACTGGAAGTACTAAGATGTAACAGGTGAAAAAGTTTACACTGAGATTAAATGTGTTCTCACCCTCCCAAAGCAGCAGACTCTGTGGAGCTACAGATGGCCAGATCACAAGACTGTTGGCCTCATAGAGAGGGTTAAGGAAGCGCTCCAGCTCCTGAGGCCTATTCATCCATGACCACAGGGACACCGTCTTCTGACAGAGCTCCAACGTCACCCTGCCGTTATTACACATACAAAAGGTTCAATGACTGCAGTTTCTACAGAGACTGCAAAGATTGCAACAACAAATGCATTACCAAGTCAGCACTCACTGAACATCCTCATATATCAAGTACCCTTCAATTTAATGTTTATTGTCTACACTAGGTAACCCCATAAGGGCTATGGTTGATCACTAACATTAATATATCTTTCTGGTATAATATGTGGTATATATCATTAATGCACAAAGTGAACATTAGCAGTGATTTTACAATATGTAGTGAATGCAGAGATTATACTATATCCATCCCATATGTACTATATATATGCTCACTACATAAGCGATAATGATAGTACACTATAAGCCTAGTAGAATGCAATTTCACTTTCATCTACAGAAAAAAAAAGAGCAAAGTGTCTGTCGGAAATGGTCAACTAGCTACACGTGATATCACTCGAAAACAGAATTTTGTTTGACTTCCTTTAAAAACTGATAAAACAATTATAATAAATAAAGGTATGACAAAAAATATGCATTTATTGAGAGCCATTTTTATTACACCACACATTAACTAAACGCATACTTTAGAATAGTGAGAATTTAGTTTTGACCTCACTGAATAGTTTGTCTGTATATATACACACATGTATGGATAAAGTGTACTGTGCTACTGTGGGATTGTGAAGTATAGCAATAAAGAGAAAACAAAAGACAGAATTAATGCTATATTTCTGCAATACTATAGATTTCACAAGAAACAGCTCAGCTTCATCAGCAAAAGTTAAAGCAGATGAGTGTAAGTGAGATACCGACCTCTCTGCAGCGCTGTTTCCCAGAAAAGTGCCAAACTGGGAGGCGTAAGCATGTTCGAACAGCGTGACCAGAAAGTGTTCGTTAAATTGGAAGGAGCAAGGAAACTGGCGCAGGATCTGCCACACGCAGTCCAGGAAGAGCAAGAACACAGGTGCTTCACTCCTCGGCTTCCCGTTGGAGTATGCAGACTGGGCACAGCGCTGCTGAAACGGGTGACCCGCCTGCACACAAAGGAGAAAAAATTTAAAAATAAAAAGTCAGACAATGATGAAAAAACAGCTTGTAATTTCTGGAACCATATCCTGAAGGTGAATTTGAAATGCTTCATCCATTTCCCTCCCTATTTGTTGAAACTACTACTTGAGGAGTTTCCTCACTGGTTGGGGGTTGGAGCTTGTGTTAGACTGCATGGCAATACTGTGAATCACAATATTTAAGGTTCAATTATATGATTATTATAGGCGTATAAGCACTTTTAAATGTTAAAAATGATTGGTTAATCCACACTAATTAGGCACATTAATAGGAACAACTGCTCATTCATGCAATTACCAATCCATCAATTATGTGGCAGCAGTGCAATGCATAAAATCATGCAGAGTTGTCAAGAGGTAGGATTCAGTTAATGTTCACATCAAACATCAGAATGGGAACAATGTGATCCCAGTGACTTTGTTCTGGTTTAAGTATTTCAGAAACTGAAAACTGCTGATTTCCAGGAATTTACACACACACACACGCACACACGCACGCACGCACGCACGCATGCACGCACGCACGCACGCACGCACGCACGCACGCACACATGCACACATGCACATACACACATAAGTCTCTAGAGTTTACACAGAACGGTGTTGCAAACAAAAAACAGCCAGGGAGTGGCAGCTCTGTGGGCGGAAATGCCGTTTTGATAAGTGGGGTCTAGGCTCCAGTAACTAAAATAAGCACTCTATACCAGGGGTTCCCAAACTTTTCCAGGGCAGGGCCCCCCAAATGGCATTAAAATCTGACCGAGGTCCCCCTTTTGCAAGATGTCTATAAAACACATTAAAAATACAGACTTCTGAATATATCCCCCCCTTTTTTTTTATTAATAATTACATCTTAAATTTTTACATTATATTACACTAGGAATTGATTGTGTGTATGTGTGGCTGTCTGAGAGTGAGAAAGAGAAAACATACTAGTGGAAGGAATGGGCTAGGTGGCTCTGACCAAATTGTTGAGGCCCCCCCGGGCGCCCCCTGGCCCCACTTTGAAAACTACTGCTCTATACAACCATGAACAGCTGAAAAGCATCTCGAAATGTACAACACGTCAAACCTTGAGACCGATAGACTGCAACAGTAGAAGACCATATGAGGTTCCACTCCTGACAGCCAAGAACAAGAAGCTGAGGCTACAGTGGGCACAGGCCTAAAACTGCTGAAAATTTGAAAACTCTTGGCCGCATTTACACTACATGGTTCAAGTGACCCAATTCAGATTTTTTCCTCCTATGTAGCACAGATCGGATATGACCGATGAATATGTAAGCAGGAAAAAAGCACATGGATTCCGATTTTCTCATATCCGTTTCAGGCCTCATTCATATGTGGAAATAAATCTGATATGAATCGGATACGTGCATTTGTGTCTGCCATGTAAGTGGACAGATTGATATTCCTGTCAATGTGAGTCGTACCTCATTGAAAAGGCGACGGTGGCGAATGACGTCAACTCAGATGGACACCAACCGTTGCTACACGTTTCTACACGTAGCTACACCAATCACTGCTACATACGCCCAGGCTGCAATGAGGGCTCTCTTCTTTTTTGTTCTTTTTTTTTGCTTGCCTTTAAACATAGTGCAGAAAGCAAAAGCTTGTATTATATTTTCGCCTGTGTCCACTGCAAATTGCGCCGTTTTTACTTCCCTTTCTGCCTAAGCTTTTCCGGTGACGTCTACCTCGGGTTGTTTCATGAAGTGTACAGTGTAAATGAAGATATTGGATATGGGTCACTTTTACAAGAAGAAGATGTAACTTCTTTTCGTTAAAAAGAAATAAAAAATAATAATAATGAAAAAAATCAGGATATAGTCAGCAAATCGGAATTAGGCATCAAGACCTGCAGTGTAAATGCAGCTTAAGTGTCCCCAGCAGTGTGTCTCACCTGCAGCCACTCACGCTCCACAAGGGCCTGGAAGCCACGGACTGTCCTGCAGCCTGGATCCAAAATGATCTGGGCTAAAGAAGTGACCTGCAGTGTGGAGTCAGTGCCCTCTGTCCCGTGGACCAGCACTGATGCACCCTCTCTGAAGACACAAAGCCAGATTGGCAAACATTGGGACAAACACAAGTCAATAAACTCGCTTAGAATTTTTTGATTGTTCTTTTTTTTTTTGTCACTGTAAGGGTACATACCTCAGGAAGGAAATAGTTCATTTATGAATGCTAAAATATACATAATGGGTTTGCAATAGAAAAAAAAAAACAAAAAAACAGTTCCTTTGTAAATGCAGTGAGCCTAGCTAATCTGGCAAACACGATTTTACATATATTAGTAATAGATGTGGTAGTCTGGGAAAACCCATCGTATGTTCCTGTAGCTGGATTTTGGCACACAGCTAAAATATTATGAATAAAACTCAGGATTAGGCTAAAATATGCTTTTTCTTACCTAATATACTTTTACTTTCCAACTTTAAAACCCCCCACAAATGTCACTGAAACAACAGACATTTGATTACTACTTTATTATTTATAAAAATTTACTTTGTAACCTTGCCTAGGCTATCTTCCTGCAACGACCACGGTTAAAACCTTGCTAGCTACGTGAGATTTATTCACACAGTGAATGTTAGGCTTTTAACCAGTTGTTGGATAGATACAAGATGTCTTGAAACAGACACAATCCTCATCGATTCGGGTTGCAATCTCACTTTTCGCTCTTGGGGTAACCAGAGTTATTTGGGGTAACTAAAGTCATTTACATAAGGCTCTTCGCTTCCACGCATTAAAATGGTGTAACACACACCTAGCAGTGGATTATCCCGCTTTTACCATGGCCACTTGCCAGCATTGACACGTTAAAGCAGGCAGTGATGTTTGCGTTGCAAAATTTGACTGAAAGGATAAAATAACGGTTAATGTTCGTTAGTGATTTTATGTACGCGTCGTTAGATCTAGACTTCCGCCTGCTCTAAATCATACACAGAGATAAAGTAGTGCAATAAGATTACATTTATGTAAATGAATTATGATATTTATTAAGATTGTGAGAGAGATTGTGCGTGTGTGAATTACCTGCATCTGTGCTGCGTTTCTACCAATAATGAAGCTGTGAGTTTAACTACTGTATGCTACTGTAAATGTATGTTACTATGGTTACAGTTGTTTATAGGAAGCACATGATTTTTTGAACGGTGAATAAACTGACTCGAAATACATGTGCATTATACGGTTTGAACGCACACCTTCCAGCCAATCAGAATCGAGTATTCAGACAGACCATGGTATAAAGAGCAATATATACCAGGTAAATGTCCCTAGGAGTGTTTCCAGGCAACCACACATATGTTTTTATGTATTTTCTGTCAAGATTTTTAAAAATATATATTGATTTATCTGCTGCGTTCTCATGAATACTGTGGTCACTTGCCACCATTTAAAAATGTGTACTTTTTCCTTATTTATAACAATGACTTAAAAAAAAAAAAACCCAGCCAATTCATTATATTATTCATTTAATATTCTAGTCTACAGGGATTTTTGGGGATGTGAATGTGCTTTCCATACAAATTAAAACGTTCAAATCTAGGTCACTTAGGAGTGTGATGGGACCTCAAACCCACTTCTAAATGACAATGCCATGTGGTAGAAGGTTACGTTCCAAGATGCTTATAAAGTATATAGCATGTGGAGTGTTGAAATTCAACTGTGCTTACATTTTAACAAGATTTTCTTTGCATGCATTGCCATATAAGGAGTTACTGCACACCTGCCACTGCCAGTCAATCGGAATGAATTACTCTTTACTAAATCACAGACAGGACGGATTTTTAGTACATTATTGCTTTATGCCTATATTCTCTTTGACGCCACAAATGATGTTCGTATTTCCTCACATAAATGTCATGGAAGAATAGAAAAATGTAGAATTTAGAGAAATCAGCTCATAACCAAGCCCAGAAATGACTCTATATTTAAAGACACTGCAGCACAAAGTACATTAATGAGCTGTACACAAACAGCAGCATGAGACACAGCTGTACAAGTGTTTTATGAACTTAATGATGATTGCAGGCTAGAAACTAGCTAACCGTTATTACTCAAATGGGCTTTGCAACAAGTGTAACACGAAGCAAGGCAAACGCTCTTTAATTAGCTCAGAATGCAACAGCCAGTGAGAAAACAGTAATTAACACAGCCGTAAACTAGTTACACACAGCTATCTTCTGTAATGATTAAGAGGGTTTGGGAGCACATCTGTCCAAGACAGAGAAAGAAGAGGTGAGACAGAGCACAGGGAATTAAACACTGAGAGAAGAACACAGGTCAAAAACTGACCTGTCAATGCACTGAGCAGCCAGGCAGGCAGTGGTGAGGATCTCTTTTACATGGCTCTGCCAGTTAGAGGCCTCCAGTTTGCTAAGCCAGCGGTCCATGCTGTTTGAGTGGTCATTACACGCCTCCACCAGCTTGATCAGGCTCTCTTGTAGAATGTTGGATCTGGGACAGATAATTTCACTTGTTAAAACAACGGCTATGGCATACAGCACAGATCTAATAAAGAACCAGGGAAGTTTCCCAACATTTTCCATTCCCTCGTGGTACTCTGGTATAAACAAGATTCTGTAATGTAAAGCAATGTGTCCGCAACCGAGTATACAAATTAACATTGTCTCAAATACTCGTATACTTGTATGTACTATTGTAGACTTAAGTATTAAGTACTCACACCAACCGTTTTTCCTATTGCAGTTAGAGTTTGAAGTTTAAAAACCTACAAAACGGTCTGTTTTGAGTACAAGTCTTCAAGATTTTGTAGATTAGTAAATACTTTTGAATGTATAGTGAGGGTTTACAATTTGAGACACAGATCATGACAACAATCACGATGATGGCAGAACATTTTTAAAGATAAACAGAGCTTGCCAATCTGTTTAGCACTGTTGGTCTGTTTGCTATGAAAACCAGATGGACAGGGATGTTTTGCCTCTTGCTTTTAATCCTTCTTGAATGCTCCAAAGAGATAACTAGGAAATTAACTTAAATTAAAAGCAGACTTTTTGAATAGAATATGAAAAACGTGAGCTATTTTCACTCAGCCACAGGATTGGTTTGTATAGTACCTTGTTCTCTATAAATGTTTTATGGACATTTATTATCTGCATTGTTTCACTGCTGTTTACATAATTCAGTTTTTCTGCTAAAATTGAGTCCAAATTTTGTAACATATGAAGGCACCAATGATAAAACGATCAGAGTCACATTGTGCTTGAATTCCAGAATTTGAATTTAAAAGTTCAGAAACTTCTTATGTCATAATAGTTCAGAACAGAGAAAATCTTGATGATATTTTCACTAGACCCATTCATAGTCTTTATGAAGACACCAAAAGTTATTAGCCATTATTGTTTACATTGTGTTAATTGAAGCATGAAAAAATGCTTACGCCGAGTCTGATCTTTCTTTCGTGGGTATTCACAGTAATACAGTGATGAACTTATACTAATTTATTCAACTGAGCATCATCAACATCACTTAATACACAGAATCACAGAATAGACATTATACATCAATCTCAACTTGATTATTATTATTAATATTAATTATTATTATTATTATTATTATTATTAAATTAATATTAGAGCAATTACTAATGTGATATGTTGAATAAATTTGACAGTAAGTTAATGAAATTCACTCAGTTGGGCATCCGCAATTACTCAAAGCCTATTGGCTGATTTCAGTTATGTGATTGGACTGTGAACATTTTTCCAAAGCATGGCTTTATTTTAAATGGGAAATTCTGTGACCTTGATCTTTCTATCATCCAAGTACATTTATGAGATCATTCTTCAATGCCCAATCAACAGCCGTAGATGCACAACTCCAAAAATACAGTTTTGTGACTCTGATCGTTTTTTCATTGTGGTCTTCATATGAAATAGGATTCTAGTATTCACTCACCTCTCAATAGCTTTGTTGATTCTCCTCCACTGCGGGTAGTTCACCTCCTGTTCAAACCCACCTCCGCGGGCCTTAGCCTGCTGCGCTACCGCAACAGTGCGCGTGTCGATGATGTACCCACGTTTCCCTGCACGGAGTGTAGCATTGATCAACTTCTCATCTTCCTTACAGCGGCGTCCATTTGTTCCAGTCAGAGGCTGCCCTGCTCGCATCATCACCTGGGGACACAGACACTAAGTACACGCCTAATCATGATCAAAATACACCTATTATACAGTACAAGACTCCCCAAAGTGAACAGCTGACCATGCCGTTCTTCTTGTGGTAGTAGCTGAGCACCGGGAAGCGTCCGCCGTGTCGAAACGCAGCAGCTTTGCACAGAGTGTCGTCGTCTATTTCCCTGGGTACAGCCACCAATGAAGGGTAGGAGGGGCAAACAATGAAGGTTTTATTCACTTCACTAAGTCGCCACTCATCTGTCTGTCAAAGAACCATAAACAAAACACACTCAGCCAGCAGTCTACAACCTTCTAAATATAGCATAGTCACTGTGCACAAAAGTGAGCACATACCATCGATTCCAGATCTCTGAAAGCCTCATCTGGTGAGAACAAGTGCCACCCATCATCAATGACCTCAAACATGGGCCGGTAGAAGAAAGGATACATCAGGGAGACTGAGTCGAGTGTGGATAACGCCTAAAAAAAGGGGAGTGTTAGTTCCGAGATTCAGATTTTCATGCCAAGGATGTCTTTACCAGTGACAGACCAGATATTTCGACCCATTAAAATGAGCCATGTTTGGTTGCTCTTGAAGCTCCTGGTATAACCTGCCATTTTTATTGCAACAGACTATATGACTATATACTATATGACTGAGAATGTGAAAGCTTGGACATTCACATAATTTCAACATCTTTAATAAGGGGAAGTTGTGGCTTAATTAAAATAAAAGCACACTGATTGTGAACTGCCAATGTATTAATATTGAATCATAAACCTTTACAATCTGCAAAGAGAATTATGTAAGGAATAAATCACAACAGGTGTGCTGTTATAGGAAACTAATCAAATCGTGTGAGTAACAACCTAAAGTCCATTCTTCTCCTATAACAGCAATATCTAAAGAGTGTTTTATGCTTCTTTTACATCCTGAAGAAGAAAACCTACTGACTGCTGTAAGGTACTGACACACAAGACTTTAATAAACGTTACATAAACGTCTCATTATGGAAAACTTTACCATTTTAATGATTATATGTCTTTATTGCTTATGTGAATGAGAATATGTTGAGTGTCAGCCATATAATCTGCCCTGCCTATTAGCTGTTACTATAGAACATTAACCTCTTCAAATATCTAACAAAAATGTATCAAAAAATATTCATTAACACCTTCTGATCAATCACATTTGAGAATTGAGGCATCACAAAATACTATCATGTACTATCGTGTCCCTGTTTCTAGAACCACCCAAACTAAATACAGAAGGTTAAGCATAAAGTGTTAACCACATTTAAAAGCACGTGTACTAAAGGTCGACTGATTAATCGGTTTTGAACTATCGGTTATCAGGAAAAATCCACACTTATAGTTTTTCCCGGTTGCGTCCATTGCAGGAGTGGCTGAGAAGAGTCTGCTGCTGTTATACAGTACGAAAGCGGCCTCTAGAGGCGAAATAAAAACTATCGCTGACCAATTTTCTTGTGTTATTTGAAGTGTTTTTTTTTAATATTATTCATTCCGGATATCTCCATTTTTATTTGTTATGTGGAGTGTTAATTTTTGGTTCAGTTTGGGTGTATTGCTTTTATTTATTTTAATATTTATAAATAGTAAATATATATTAATATTGACATTTTTCATTTTGAAAAGTACCGGACATTTTCATGGTATAGTCAGTATCGTTTATTTTTGTAATAAAGTTCAGCAATGTTTCACTTTGAGGGTTGTGTTTTCATTCGGTATCAATTAAAAAACACTATCGGTCGATTAATCGGTTATCTGCAGGTACTTAGTTATTGGTATCGGTAAAATCGGTCAACCTCTAATATGTACAATGAAATGAGTGCAAGGTCTTAAACCAAGCAAACTTAAGAATAATCAATCTCAATTGAGGCTGCATATTCATACATGCCTGAACATGAAAAAGAATTCTAATGAGATCACAGTATCCAAACAAATAAAGAAACACACTTCAATGGAGCTAGCAATGTTGAGACACTCCTCCATGCCAGGTATGTCCAACTGAATAATCCGCAGGTCCTTGCATTTCACGATAATTGAGCCAAGAGAGCCGACGAACCTACGAGAGGAGAAATCAAGACAGAGGATATCAAATGAGGCCCCTACTTTCGTCCTGAATCCGTTACCAGTTCTAGGTTTAACATTTTATACAACAGCACCCAAGCCCTTTGAAAACCTAGGGGAAAACCCTGTACAATGTTTGTAATACAGTCAGGTCTGTATTTTATTATGATCCAAATGTTAAAGCTGCAGTACAGAACTTTTTTTTTCTTACAAATGAACAAAAATCTATTTACTGAGCAAGTAAAACTTTGGCACTTTGGCATTTACACCACTACTCTGCACACTTTGCTCTTCTAGAGCTCAATTAAAAAAATCTTGTATGGTAGCACTACTTATATTGTTCTCCGATTGATATATCGCTTTGCTTGTATTCCCTCAATTGTAAGTTGCTTTGGATAAAAGCGTCTGCTAAATGAATAAATGTAAATGTAAAAGTAAGTACATAAAAAATTAGTGTTCAAAACTGTCTTCTTACCTTACCCCCATTCTCAACGTTAAGCTTATAATAATGATTTATTATTTGAGCTGGAAACGTCAGCTTGACGTCGTTCGTCTTTGCGTGGTTACGTCACGTCCGTAAACAGAATGAAGAAGACCCAGCTACTATATCACATGTGTGGGTGTTGAGGATGGTGGAGTGTTTGAAGCTTGTTCTTACAACGGCTGCTTAGAATTTAAACTTGTCATCTAGATGGATGCTTTTAATCTGGATCGTTCTAAACACAATCATCATGATTAACATCTGGAGAATTAGCTGTTGTCAAAACCAAGAAGCCTCGAACTGAGGAGAGCCTGCGGTCAAAAAGGGAACCGGTAATATCGGCATGACTTTTGAGATGTGTGAAAACACCGAGATCTGACGGGATTGAAGACTGACGCAGAGATGGCTTTTCTTCTGCTGAAGATACAGGTCAGATAGTTCAGTGGCTCAATAGGTAGCTAGCTAACGTTAGCACACTTGTTGTTTTTTAAGCTATGAGAGAGAGAGCAACTCACATCTACTCCAAGAAAACCATATCTGCGCCATCTCCATTGTTAAGTATTGGAGCTCATATACAACCCATAGGAACACCTCAAGCCATCAGCCTTATCAACCGAGAGGGGGAGTACCGAAGCACAACCCACATTAAAAACAACAACAACAACAACAACTCTATAAGTAACTAGCAATTTTATATTTCAAACAGAGATGGCGATAGAGACTGAAAAGTTCAGTACTGCAGCTTTAAGTGAAAATTAACAGTTTATTATTCCCTTCAGGGATGTGTCACCATTAACAACTGCCTTTTCTACCCATCTAACAGTAATCCTAAATGGCACTCAGACGTTTCTCCTGTGGTACTGATGTCAGTCTGGTGTGCAGCAATTCTGTTTTTAGCTGTCACTTTCATTTCCTCTGCCACAGGAATAACAACAACACTGACAAATGCTCCATTTCTTGTTCTTAGGTAAACCACTCATAAAAGCAATAAATAATACATGAGTTTGTTTGTTTGTTTTTTGCTCTACTTAATGAAACAGTGTTTCTTATTCATTGTTGGCAAGGCTCATCTTCTTGGACCTTTGTTTAACATGTTTGTGTAGTGGTTTGGGAAAACCCATAGCATGTCCCTAGAAATATGATGACTGAAAATTTGGATTCGGCCTATAACATACTGTGCCACCTTTACTTTTAAAAAATCATACGTTTTCAAAATGGTGCAGAAATGTTTTTGCTTTATTCCCATAAAGCATTTCCCTACTTGTTGTTCTGCATATTGTTGTGTGAGACAAATAAAATTGTATTGGAATAACCCTGTCTGGGTTGTGTTCTAAATACTTTCTGACAAAAAGACACTCCTCTGTGTTAAAGGAATCAGGTGTTTAAATACAAGCGCAAGGAAACTAGCAAACTAGAGACACTGGACTCCCACCTGGTGTACAGTGAGCCTACCTCTTCTCAATAGCATCGATGTTCGCATGGAGCAGCCAGAGCTCCTCTGTGTTGTCCTGGCGTGAGGACAGGATGAGGTGGTGGCCAGTTAAGCACAGAGTTCCCTCCACGGTGGGCAGAAAGGGCCGGTGTAGGACCACGCCATCCACCCGGGGGGTCTTTATCAATTCCGCAAACTCCATTCTGTGCTGTAGGAAGAGTCTGGTGAGGGGACAAAAACGGCTTGGTTCTCAGATAAGAGCAGGGAACACTGGCACTGGAGAACAGAAGGTAAACGCTAGAGGCCGAACATAAGCAAATGATACGATATAAGCACAACATTACTGTCTAATCCCTATATAAGTGTGCTAAATTGTGTACCGAATAATGGCTTACATCTCCCCCAACCCAGTATAGTGCATTGTACAGGACATATCAATATCGTTTAAGGTGAAAAATAAAGCTGAACAAGGCTCAACATAAATGTATGGTAGTAGATTCTGTGGCATCGTCAAATAACGAATCATTTCCTAATGAATCTAAATCGTAATGTATGGTAGTAGATTCAGTGGCATTGTCAAATAACGAATTGTTTCCTTATGAATCTAAACCGTAATGTATCGTAGTAGATTCAGTGGTATTGTCAAATATTTAATCTTTTCCTTATGAATCTAAATCATAATATATCGTAGTAGATTCAGTGGAGTCGTTGCCTAATGAATCTAAATCATCTCGTGTCATAGCAAACTCAACAGCATCATCAAATACTGAATCGAAACTTCAATATGAATTGAACGATTCATGAATCAAAATAATTTGCTATTGTCAAACATCGAATCGATTCTTTATGAATCTAAATCGTATCGTTTGGAAGCCTAAGGTTTGATACCGTACTATTGTCTACAACTATTACTGTTACAGAAAATTAACACCTCCTAACCAATCACATGTCACAGTTCAACAGCAAATAAATCACTTTATTGGTCATAATCGCTGCTTGCTATCATAAGAGCAAAACCACAAACTAAAGATCAAACACAGACACAGTCAGGTTCCCAGTCCATCCTGCCTCATGTTTGGGTGCATATAAATCTCCACATTCGGCCTGTGACATTCACTAGCACGCTGCTAGACGAAAACAAAACGGTGAATTACAGATTAAGAGAGAGGAAAATAAAAACTCGAGCGTTATGACGGAGAGATAGAGGGGAAAACCCCTAAGACGCATTTAAGGTACTATTCATACAGCGTTTTAAAATCTATATCACTGCATCCTGATTAGCCTGTTAGCCTGATTTAGTATTTTGGTTGGTGAATGCAGTAAATAAAAAGCACCGAGACATGAGTACAGATTTGTACTACAGCAAAGCAACAAGCCGATTCTACAGTACTGTCAAACACAACTCTGTTAATATCAATGGAGAAATAAAACACAGCAATGACATTTCTTACGCTTCATCCACCTGACGCCTTTTCCTGTTTTGCTTTTTTCCCCTTAGCTCTTTTTATTTTTTTGGATTTTACGGAGTGGATCACCGAGCAAGTGAGCGTTACATCGCCACCTAGAGGCATGGAGAGGTCCAGGGCATGGAGGAACATTGCGTACTCTGCGTGTTTCACACTGGATAAAGTTGAGTTCACAAGTCGCCAGTCGCTGTACTATGAAGTCGCCAGTAGGTGTTCCTACTACTGGTTGTCACAGTAACATTTATCAGTGGGTGGTGCAATGAGGGGCGCAGGTTCACCTCACACTGCCAGGGTTGGGGGTTTGATTCCCACCGCTGTCCAGTGTGAGCCTTTGTGAAGTCTGATTACTGTGGTCAAGAAAATGTCTTATGATCTTGAAGCCATATCTTCTTGCTAACTAACTAATGATTATCCCAATGGCAGCTCGTCCAGATCAGCCGTTCAACATACTGTGTGTTAATCATGAAGCTCATAAAGAACACTTTCAAAACTCCATACATTTTAAATATCTCTTGGAATACTGCATTAGGGGGGACACGGTGGCTTAGTGGTTGGCATGTTTGCCTCGCACCTCCAGGGTTGGGGGTTCAATTCCTGCCTCTGTGTGTGTGGAGTTTGCATGTTCTCCCCATGCCGGGGGGGTTTCCTCTGGGTACTCCGGTTTCCTCCCCCAGTCCAAAGACATACATGGTTGGCTGATTGGCATGTCCAAAGTGTCCGTAGTATGTGAAGGTGTGTGAGTGTATATGTGATTGTGTCCTGCGATGGACTGGCACCCTGTCTAGGGTGTACCCCGTCTTGTGCCCGATGCTCCCTGGGATAGTCTCCAGGTTCCCCATGACCCTGTAGGATAAGCGGTATAGAAAGGATAGATGATGCAATGAGCATTCCACTTTGGTCAACAAAGCAGTTTTCTTGGAGCTGTAATTAAACATTATATTATATATGTTTTATATATATATATATATATATATATATATATATATATATATATGCATCATGTCCTTTGAGATGAAGGTGTGTGCTCTTTTCCACGGAGGCCATCTATCTTCTGAGAAAGAGCAAGCTGGACTGTCTAGGATCATGAAACAATTTGGGGTATGTCTCAATCAGTTCCCTAGTTCAGTAGTCAGTGCACTGATCAGTGAGTTTTTTGCGTGATTTTTTTTTTGCGGAAAACCTCTTGAACTGGCGAAATTGCAGTTGCATGAAATTGATTTCACGGTGATGTTCATTGGTAAATGAGACCTTTTGGCTGTATTCATGTTTGACGCTTGTCAATCGAAGAGGGCTTTGGCTGAATGCGCATTGTGATGAGTTGGCCATTTTAAGGGCTGTCTCAATCGCAAAATCCTTCCAGTGCAACTGAACGTTTGCTCCCTAAAACAATCCCGCAAAAACCAGGGAGCATCGACGGTCACTATGTTCCCTTACTGTAAATGATGTCATATTTTCTGAAGCCTCTCAGCTCGGAAAATAAATAAATAAATAAAAATGGAAAACTCTCAGCCAACTTCGTCTACAAATGTAAGCAGCTTGTTATGGCTGTTGTAGCTTTCAAATGATTACATACGTTAGCGACTTTTAACTGTCAATTTATATGACATGTAAAACTTAAGTATGTTTTAGTTTTTCATTTTTGGTGACGTTTTACAGCGAGTACATAATCACGTCGCGGGAAATTGACTTATTAGTGTCCTAATGTGTAGTGAGCCATGGTCTGTACCAGGGACCGAACTCATGTACACAACATACTAAGTCACCACCTAGGGAACTGATCGAGACTCGCAGGCAGCACGGTGGATCAAGGATAATATGCACTCTATTGTCTTCACACCTATTGGTAGTCACGGCACCAAGGTGCTCCTAATTTGCCTAAAGTTGAACATTTCTCAACTTTGTCGCATCACTGGACACATCTAGTCGCCAACGGATGCTGTCGCTCATGTCGCTGGAAGTCACCAGCTCTCAGTGCAAATGAATTATCGCGATTCGCTGTATGTGTGAATATACCTTTATTTGGATACGTGGATTTGATGTTGTTATACAGTGTCCTCTGGATTAGGATAAGGGGTTAGGGATTAGAGTTAGGCTAATAGGAGGAGTTGGACCAGGTCCTCTGGACTTTTGGTTCTGCAACAAGCACTATCCTGCTTTTCCACCAGGGCTGTCAAACATTCTGCAGTCTGAAACCTTTTTAACTGTAAAATAAATGAAAATAATTAAAAATATTCCACAGACTCCCTCAGTACAGAATTATTTCATGAGCATTATTTAAATGCCTACAATGGTTAATTTTTTGTTTGTTTGTTTGTTTGTTAAATCCATGGAGCTTATACTTCCTCAACTTCTCACCAACAGAACACAAGTTGATACACACACACACGCACACATATACACACGCACACACACACGCACACACGCACACACACATGCACCAACGGAACACAAGTGGTCCAAGTTGACACACACACACACACACATACACACACACACACACACACACACACACACACACACACACACACACTCACACACACACACACGTGCACACACGCACACACACACACACACACATACACACATACACACGCACACACACACACACACACACACACATACACACGCACACACATACACACACACACACACACGCACACACACACGCACACACGCATACCCCAACAGAACACAAGTGGCATAAGTTGATATTATTTACATTTTACATATTATTTATTGCCTACTTGTTCTTAAGTTATTGAAGTTTGGATTAAACCCATTCACCAGGAAACTAATAACTATAACAAAAAAAATTATAAAAAATAAATATTTTCATAATGGTGGATGGTGATCAGTAGCAGCTCACCTATAGGGGCAGTGTGTTCAGAGATCAGTTGTTCAACAAATGTGAATCTTAATAAAGTCCTCATTCACAAGTGCATACAATTTCAATTCCACTGAATTGTCCATTACACAGGTTTCCTCGGGGTTCTCTATTTTCCTCCTACCTCCCAAACCAACATGCTAGTAGGTAGATTGGTGTCTCTAAATTGACCCTAGGTTTGAATGAGTGTGTGTCCCACCCAGTATGTATTCCCCTTTACACCCAGTGCTCTCAGATAAAGAGGTTACTGAAGATGAATGAATGATCATGGCACATTTGTGAAAACCTCTCATTCATTCAGATTATTATTATCATTATTGAAATGTTTTTTCCTTCTTGTGTGTGTGTGTGTGTGTGTGTGTGTGTGTGTGTGTGTGTGTGTGTGTGTGTGTGTGTGTGTGTGTGTGACACTCCCTATGATGATAAGCTTCTGGTACTTTTCAGGCAGGCTACTTACAAGTGTAAGTACTTCCTCTCTTTCTATGCATTTCTATGCAATTCCAGCCTCTTCATCTTGTTCTCTCTCATTTCGCCTCCTCCCTCCTCCGCTCTGTGTTTGTGCTATCACAAACAAGAAGACATTTTTTATTTTTTTATTTTTACACTTTAAAAAAAGTGTTAACAATCACACAGAGAAAAAAGAGATTCTCTCTCTCTTGCTCTCTCTCTCTCTCTCTCCCTCTCTCTCTCACTCACACACACACACGCACCACTTGTATAACAGAAACACAGCAGGACTTTAAATGCATGCGTACTTCGCTGAATTGTAGGTTGTTCTAAGCAATTAAACTGAATTACAGAAAGACAGACCGAATATTTGAAAGGAATGAGGTGAAAAATATTATAAATGAACACATAGAATTAGTTATCATTTATAATATTTATAATAGAATAATAGATCCTAAATATGGTCTAGAGACTCGCCTGGTTGTCTGATGCACTCGAATCAGGATTTGATAAGTGGCAAAGCGCCCTGTTGATTGCAGTGATAGAAGCATCTGGAGCCTCGAGGGAGCCAGCTGCAATTACACACATTGCATTATTTAGCTTGAGTTACATGTGTGTCATGAATCCAACACTCCCCCAAAAATATGTGGATCCATTTGCTCTCATTAAAAATTTATAGAGTTTGGTAGGGAAACAGATTTTCCTGACTAAGAACTGATATTTTAGCAGATGTAGCTGGGTGGATGTCAGCGGAGGTGGGGTGCAGAAGATACAGACAGGAACCAGATCAGCTTGGGTCATGGTACTATATCAGTTACCTACACAGAAGCATGACAATGCGGAGGTCCAGAAATGGTTGACCTGGCTGGATCCTTGAAAGTGTTTTGTAACATTCTTGTCTTGTCAGAGCCCAAAGGCCATGAAGCAGTGCCAGAGTGCATTTGACGGGCCACCCGACTTGCCGTGATGAACTGACACTCTTCATCTCACACATGCTGCTTCGCTGTATTTGGGGCTTTGATAGGCCCTCATCACTGAAATGGCCCAGCAATGCTGGTTATTCCAGGTTAATTAATGCTTTCAATCAAACATCATCACAAGATTTTCTTTGCTGTGAAACACACAAAAAAGCTCCAGCTGACACTGACAGAGTGAGCACACCGTCTCCATTAAACCGTTCTATTGTGATGCAGTCCTCAGCAACTGCCTGCACTGCAGACCACTGCTTACAGTATCCAGCTTTCTGCAATATCTGCACCTACAATATGCATCGATATGGTGTGCTAAATTAACCTAATCATTAATATATATATATATATATATATATATATATATATATATATATATATTTACATTCAGTCCATCCATCCATCCATATTCTGTACCGCTTATCTTACACAGGGTCGTAAGGGTACCCTATCCCAGAGGACTTGGGGCACAAGATGAGGGACAGCCTGGACGGGATGCCAACCCATCACAGGGCACAATCGCACACACACTCGCAGCCATTCACACACTACGGACACACACATGCACGCACCAACAGAACACAAGTGGCCTAACTTGATATTATTTATAGGCCTACTAGTTCTTAAGTTATTGAAACTAATAACTATAACAAAACTGCTAAATAAATATAATAACTTTCATAATGGTGCAATGTGATTCAGTAACACTTACTTTTCCAGCCTTTTGTTGCTTCCGTCCCAACTTTTATGAGATGTGTTGCGGCCATCAAATTCAAAATGACATTATTTTTTTTTTCATTTAAATGGTACATTTCCTCAGTCTAAACATTTGATATGTTTTCTATGTTCTGTTGTGAATAACGTGGGTTTACGAGATTTGCAAATCAATGCATTCTGTTTTTATTGACAGTTTATATATAGCGTCCCATCTTTTTTGCAACTGGGGTTGTATTACATTCACCAAATATCGAATCATTTCCTTATTAATCTTAATCATATTATAGCTGATTCAGTGGTATGAATGAATAAGGGTGACAAAGTTTCTAGTGAATTTAGAGGCCAGTGAACTGCAGGCTGAACCAACACACTCATTAATACAACACTGCTGTAGTTAAACTTATTACTTTATGGCATTTATGACTCAGCTTGGTGTAAGCCTACTGACAGTCAGAGGGATGAATCTGGTCTCTGCAATGCAACAGTTATATAGTTTTAATCCGGCTAACGTCTCCCCAGTGGAGGCACAGGTGTTGAGGAATTACGAGACTGAGAAAGTGGAATGGACAATGTTGCCACGTTCTTGGCTGATGAACTGGGAAACAGAGAGCATGTCTTGTCTCAAAATCAGAGAATAAATGACACATTATTACTTTATCTGGGGTCTCTCTCTCTCTCTCTCTCTCTCTCTCTCTCTCTCACACACACACACACACACACACACACACACACACACACACACACACTGTCCTTGTATAACAGAAACACAGCAAGACTCCACATGCCTGTACATTTTGGTGAGTTGTAAGTAAACCACGCACAGCTGCTCACTCTACTCATCATGACGACTGTTTTTTTATTTTATTTTTCACTCTACTACAGTGGCACCAAATGTCATCCACACGGTTCCTCGTGCTCAAAAACACATAGAGATCTGATATCTGATTATCCACTAACACACTTTCCCCTTGTTGTTCAATCCAGAGTCACTGAGGGACTTCAGCACCACGGTCAGCTCAGTTAAACAGCTGATTCATCACCAGGAGATATAACAGTACACACGCTTGCGCGCGCTCACACACAAACACACTCACACACACACACACACACACACACACACACACGAGAGTATCCAGAAACGTCAGTGGACAAGACACATCTGGCTGAATGAGAAGGAGACATTAGGCTTTCTGTGGTGAAGATGCCTATAAAGTGCCAGAGATCACAAACCTCATGATTTTCTTCCTACATCTGTAAAGGGTTAACAAAAATACGAGCGGCGTGCTCACTACAGCATTACATCATTCAGAGAGCGCCCCCTCCACACACACACACACACACACACACACACACACACACACACACAGAGATAGAGTGAGAGAGAGAGAGAGAGAGAGAGAGAGAGAGAGAGAGAGAGAGTTTCAGGGTTTAAAGCGTATCACTGTGTGGCATCATCAATGGGCAGGGAACCGCGTCTTGGTTAAGGGAGCTGGAGTGAAGAACAGTCCTGCCATTCGTGTCGTGCGGCTCAGGGAGAAGACCGGGTGCTCTGTGCATCGCGACAGGGACACTTGCGCAGGTGAGGAACACTGCGTCCTGCCAACACATCGTGGTTTGCTTGTTGTTGTTGTTGTTGTTGTTTTGTGGGGAGGTGGGGGGTGGGGGGTGGGGGTTGGCTTGGAGCTTATTCTCCAACCTGTGTTCATATCAAAGCCATATACCAGGTGCGTCGTGGTACATCTATCAGGCCATAAAGCAGGCTCAACTCAAGCTGAAAGAAAATGCTCGTCCTGTGCTGTGTCAGGACGCGGCGGTGCAGAGAGCTGGCATTGGTCGATGCTGCGCCACGGTCACCCCGGACCTAGATGGCTACCTCGTTAGGCGCGCTCGCGCAAGACAGGTATCGGGGAAGTGACGTCACAAGCCGCGGAAGCCGGAGGCGGGCGTTTGGGAGAGCAAGATGGCAGCGAAATCCGACGGTCGGGGGCTCGCCACTGCCACCGGCTTTGCCCAGCTGCACAACCTGGACGAGGCGGCGGGCGGCGGCTGCAGTGAGGACTACCCGCGGGAGGGCAGCTCGCTGCACATCTGCCACTGCTGCAACACGTCCTCGTGCTACTGGGGCTGCCGGAGCGCGTGCCTGCACTACCTGCTGGGCAAGGGGCGGGAGGGCGCGCGGCCAGCGCGGGAGGAGCGCCTCTGGCTCGACTGCCTGTGGATCGTGCTGGCACTGGTCGTCTACTTCTGGGACGTGGGCACCGACCTGTGGCTGGCGGCGGACTACTACGCCAAGCAGGACTACCTCTGGTTCGGGCTCACGCTCTTCTTCGTGCTGGTGCCATCTGTGCTCGTGCAGATACTGAGCTTCAGGTGGTTCGTGCAGGATTACACGGGAGGCGGCTTGGGCTCTGTAGAAGGGCTGAGCAGCCGGAGAGCCACGACGAGTTCCCGCAGACGCGGCAAGTGCTGCCGCATCTCTGTCTGGGTCTGGCAGACGCTCATCCACATCCTGCAGATGGGACAAGTGTGGAGGTAAGCTGCGCCGAGGTGTTTCAAGTTTAGTAGCTGTTTAAACAGACTTCTGGTTGTATTGGTTTTGCCTTCTTTCCACTGAGAGGCCTCTGATCACATTGCCTTGGATTCATTTGTTCATTGCTTTTATATAGTCACCTGATTTAACCCGAGCGAGCAGAAGCGCTCCTCCGTGGATACACTAGTAGTTCTCCATCCCTGCCTGTCACTTGCGCATTTACGCATTTTAGTGCTTGCATTTGATGCTTCAAAGACACACACACACACACACACACACACACACACACACACACACACAGATAGACAGCTGGAATAAATCTCAGCCCGACAATGAAATGCAGGAGCTCCTGTAAGCAATGATCCTCTCCACTGATTGCGCCATCGTTAATGAGCAGCATGTTTTATGGAGGCTGTAGGGATGCTCTTCTCCTGCACTCATCATCTCAGGTGGAAATAAAAAAAAGGTGCGCTGGTAGTGAACAGTGTTAGATCGCCGTGTGTAGGTGCATGTGAGGATTCTCTGGCTCCACTCTCTCTCTCTCTCTCTCTCTCTCACACACACACACACACACACACACACTCTCACTCCCCCTCCCGCATGAGAGAGAACATCCTTGTGTGTGAGCAGCGGCGAGACGGACATCTGTTCACACGGACACCGCGTCCCCACGGAGCGGCACAAGGCGCTACGTCACTCACATCATTTGTCCTTCGCGATCTTTTTTGGTCGCTTTTCTTTCACTATCCTCACAGGTCAGAGTGAAAGCGCGCGCCATCCTGCACAAACTGCGCTCCTGCGTGACGCCTGCGATTCAGACAGATAAGCATCACAAATGACAGCGCAGAGAGAGAGAGAGAGGGGAGAGAGCGAGAGGGGAGAGAGAGCGCGAGAGGGGAGGGGGGGGGGGTAGAGAGAGGGAGAGGGAGG